>NC_056741.1:1824855498-1824865498 GCF_019279795.1 Protopterus annectens
CTCTTGTCTTCTTTTCTTGGACCACTATATCTGGTTTTCTAGCATCTATCTTTTGAACTGGTGGTAATGAATGATTCCATGTGATATAAACCTCATCATTTTCTATGATGCTTTGTGGCTCATGTTTCCAGTGTTTTTCAGCCATTTCAGTACCATAATGTTTGCACAATCCCCAGTACAACAGTCTTGCCACATTATTGTACCTTTCTGTATACAGTCCTTCTGCCATTAGTATGTCGCAACCAGCAATGAGGCGTGCAACTGTTTCCAGTTCGATTTTACAAAACCCGCATTTGTCTGTTTCTCCCACATGTTCAATGGACTTTGTAAACCAACGTGTATGCAGTCCACTGTCTTGGGCAGCCAGTATTAACCTTTCATCTCTTGGTTTGAATTCGCCTCTCCTTAACCATTCCTAAATTTGTTCCTGATCAACATGAGGTTCTTCCAGAAGTTTTCTATACTTGCAACTAAACTATATTTATGCTTTTTCCACATTTCTTGCCTTCTCATCTGATCCTTCACCTTATATTTTTTATTTTGTTTTTTGGCACATTCAGTTGCTGCCTGATTTTAATTTACTTCTAGTTTGGTTTCCATTCCTACTTGATGCTGATATGCTTCTGCTAGATTAAGCAGAGAAGTCATCTTAGATTTATTCTCTTCATATTTCAAAACTTTCACTACATTTGGGTCTTATGAGGTCAATAGATATGTCTGAAGTCCCACAAATGCAGATCTATACATATAATCAATTTAAAGGAGGCCCATCCCTTCTTCGGAACGAGGAATATATAATCTTTGTTTGCACTGATTTTTATAAATCATTTAGTGAGCATGAATCATCCTTGTTTTCCTGTCTAATCTATCCAACACATTTTGGGGCCAGTCACTCACTTCAAAACTGTAAGTTAGGACAGGAAGAGCAAATTGGTTTATAGCCTGGATGTTGTTCCTAGATGTCAGTGCTGTTTTCAGGATTAATTTAAGTCTTCTGAAGTATTCCTTACCAAGTTTGATTCACATTTGTTCTGTTTTATTGTTGATCCTTCATCAGTTCCCAAATATTTATACACTCCTTCTTGCTCAAGTTCTTTTATATCACATTCTTGTCCCAAACTGATGTTTTCCTAGCTTTGCGGTTTTCCTGCTTTAAAGGTTGCTTTTGCAAATTTATCAAGACCAAATGACATTCTTATATCATCTGAAAAAGTTTTGACAACTTGCAGTTGTGCTTTTACTTCCACAGCTGATGAGCTATACAGTTTTAAATCATCGCAAAACAAAATAAACCAAGGCACGACCGTCCACACAGCAGAGTTTATTGTAAAGCTTTCAAGTCAAAACTCTTTTTTCAAATAGACACAACTCTAGTTAAAACCATATAATAAATATTCATTGCCAACCAATCAAAAAGCAAATAAAATAAAATAGTTCACCAATATAATACGGTCTTAAAGGTAAAGTCACATTAAAACAACATAGAAATGGTAAAACTTCATCAAACATAGTTAAACATATGAATGCTTAAACTTTAAAATGGGTTTAATGCTGTTCACTTTATTCAGACCTGGTGGCATGTCTGCCCTAAACAAATGTATCCATTTGCATTCAGCTCTTTCAGTTATGTTAACAACATCCCCCCTTTTATTTAGAAAAATCCTTTGAAGTACCCTGAACTTAAATGTGTGATAATTACCATGTTCTGTAATATGCTTACATAGGGCATTAATGTCAATTCTCTTACGAATTTCTGATATATGTGAAACTATTCTTTTTTAAATTTACAGTTATTTTACCTATAAAGAAACATGAGCATTTCACACACTTCACTAGGTACACTATATTTTCACTATTACATGTGCCAAATGTTTTAAAAAGAAATTTAGTATGTAAAATAAGATGCACAAACTATACATATGTGTTAATGTATTTACAATAGATGCAGTTATAACAGGGGACCATACTCTTAGTTTTTACTTGAATTGCTTTACTTTCTGTCTTGACATCTTTATAACACAGGAGGTGTTACAAATTCTTTTCTTTCTTAAATATAAAAAAAGGTTTATTTCCTACTATTCTTTTTATAGTAGCATCAGATTTTAAGATGGTCCAATTTCTTTCAATAATAATCTGAATCTGCTGCGAGTGTGTATTAAATTTCATCACATAACCTAAGTTATGTTTATTAAGCTCCCTTGCCATATTACTATCATGAGCCAAAGTGTTCATCCTATGCAAATAGGGCCTAGTTACATTAGAACATTCTGATTTAACGTATTCAGCACTGCTTGCTAGTAATTTCTTATCATAGCCTCTAAGTATGAAATCATGAGTCATAATTTCAATCTCTGATTTAAATCCATCCTCTGTGATGTTGAGTCAACTAGCTCTTAAAAATTGACTCTTTACCATGCCTTTATAGACGTGTTTAGGATGCATACTGGTATTATGAACATACCTAGTAGTCTGTACATCCTTCCTGTGGATAGAAGTGTGTATCATACCATTAATCTTAGATAGTTTCATATCCAAAAAACTAATCTCACTAACCGAACAACTCATGTCGAAATGAAGGAAGTCAGTGATGGAGTGCAAACATTTCAAGCGTATCATTAGTCCTTGTCCACAAGAATATAATATCATCTACAAAATATTTATAAAACATTAGATCACCATGTTGAAAACCATCTGACTCAGGGTCAAAAATGTGAAGCTCTTCCCATCTAGCTAACACAATGTTAGCATAGCTGTTAGCTACTGGGGTTCCTACGGCTACACCTAATATTTGATGATAGAGCTCTCCATTAAACATAAAGACGTTATTGTCAAGGACCAATTCCAAAAAAGAACATATAAGTAGAATTTTATTAACTGTAAAGCCATTGTGTTTGACCAAAAACTTCCTTACATATTGTATCCCTGTATCATTAGGGATTACAGTAAATAGGGACTTTATGTCCATTGTTACAAAAAGAGCTTCTGTGACGTCTTTATCAACCAAAAATGCACCCAATGATTCCAAAAAATCACATGCTTCACATATATCAGAAATTCGTAGGGGAATTGACACTAATGCTCTATGTAAGCATATTATAGAACATGACAATGATCACACATTTAAGTTTAGGGTAAATCACAGCACAATTTTTCATTCATAGCTGTCATTATATTGTTATAGAACATCATGTTACAGGTGGTAATAGATTTGTTTTCAACATATGCATACTGATATATGGTTTCAAGTCCCAACCTATCCAGTTCTGACAATAACTTACCCAATATTACCTTCTCCATTATTTTTCCACAACATGAAAGTAGACGTAAGGGTTTATATGACTCTGGGTTTGTCCTACTTCCCTTTCCCTTAAAAACAGGTTTAATAAGCACCTGTCTCCAATCTTGAGGAATCTCCCCATATTTATATGACCTAGTGAATAATAGATATAATGGTACTGTAAGCTCTTGTTGAAGTGTTCTCAGGTCATTCTTACTAATTCTGTGTGTGTGTATGCATGTGTGTGTGTGTGTGTGTGTGTGTGTGTGTGTGTGTGTGTGTGTGTGTGTGTGTGTGTGTGTGTGTGTGTGTGTGTCTGTGTGTGTGTGAACATATGAGTGAAGGGGTCATCACTTGGGGAAATGTTTCATTTGGTGTAAGTAAAAGTAGTTGTGGAGACCTGGACAAACTACTGCAGGAACTGGTAGAGAAATAAATCATTTTGGTGTTACTGAAGTAATTGTGCAGACATGGACAAACAAATGAAGTGGTCCTTGGGGAAAATGTTTCATTTGTTGCCAGCAAATTTTTGTGCAGTCATGGAAAAACAAATGAAGGGATAGCTACCAGAAATGTTACATATGGTGTCAATTATGTGTTTGTGCATGCATGGACAAACTACTGGAGGAGTTCCTGGGGAAAATCCTTCATTTGGTATCAGTAAAAGTGCTTGCCTTGGGATCGTTTGGGAAAATGTTCCATTTGGTGGCAGTGAAGTGCTTGGGCCTACATGGACAAACTATCAAAGTTGTCTTTGGGGGAAATGTTTCATTTGGTATTAGTGAAATGCTTGTGCATACATGGAGAAACTACTGAAGGGATCATTGGGTGGGAATCTTCCATTTGGTGTCAGAGAAGTGCTTGGGCATACATGGAGAAACTACTGAAGGGATCATTGGGTGGGAATGTTCCATTTGGTGTCAGAGAAGTGCTTGGGCATACATGGAGAAACTAATGAAGGGATCATTGGGTGGGAATGTTCCATTTGGTGTCAGAGAAGTGCTTGGGCATACATGGAAAAAGTACTGAAAGGATCACTGGAGGACATTTTTGATTTGGTGTTAGTGAAGTACTTGTACAGACATTGATAAACTGTTGAAGGGGTCATTGGGACAAATGTTTCTTTTCGTGTCAGTAAAAGTGCTTGTACAGACATGGATATACTACAGAAATGATCATTAAGGGAACTGTTTTATTTGATGCCAGTGAATGACTTCAACAATACTGGACCAACTACAGAAGGGTTTATTTGAGGAAATTATTTGTTATGTCATCACTGAAATCTTTGTGTGGGCATCGTTGGGGGAAATGCTTCATTTGGTGCCAGTGATATACTTGTGCAGACACAGACAACTTACTGAATTGATTGTTTGGGGGAAATGTTCCTTTTGGTGTTAGTAGTGGAAATATTTCATTTGATGTTAGTGAAGTGCTTGGGCCTACATGGACAGATTTCTGAATGTGCCTTTGGGAGAAATGGTTCATTTGATCAACTAGTGCTTGTCCCGGGATCATTGGGGGAAGTGTTCCATTTGATTACAGCGAACTGCTTGGGCATACATGGAAAAATACTGAAGGTGTCTTTGGGGAAAAAAGTTTCATTTGGCTTCAGTGAAGTTTTGGCAAAAATCAGGAAGGGTAATTTCCATAAAACTAGAAACTTTGTTATCAAAGTAAATAGGCAACTAAAAGGGCTAATTAGGTCAAGCAAAGGCAACTTTGAGGTTAAGATAAAGGTGAAAGATAACCATAAGGACTTCTACAGCAATGTCAGAAATCTCAAGGGCAGCACACAACAATGTGTTGAACTGATGGTTAATGGTACCCCATTCACTGACCCTGGCAATATACCAAACCTTTTAGAAGACAAATTCAGTTCCATCTTTACCCTCCTCACCCCCAGCCATCCCACCAAAAATAACATAACCCCTCCAGCTACAACTGGAGTGCATGTACTGGATGCACATATTAAAGCCAAGAACACTGCCTCAAAAGGCCCCAATAACATCTCAGGATGCTTCCTAAATAGTCTAAATATGACTTATCAGGACACCTGGTGTCATTATTTAACTATAGTCTTAAACAGGCTTTGTACCACATGAATGGAGGACTGCAGTATTCAACCCCTTTCATAAGGAAGGACCTTCAACAGATCCTGGAAGCTACAGACCCATTAATCTGAGTAGTCTTATTTGCAAAGTCATGGAAAGAATTAATCACAGACATTAATCAACAGGAGGATAGGTAGGGTTGCCACCCCTCCGTTTTTTTCTGGACTATCTGGAAATCAAACTGATTCTCTGGTAGTCCGGAAAACATTATACAAACTCTGGTATTCTGTTTCAAAAAAGAAACAGACTATCAGAGTTTGTAAATTGGCTGATTTACTATGCTTTTCTGTAAAAAAGCATAGTAAATCAGCTTAAAACAGGCAGCAGGAATGGAAAAAGAGGGCGTTCCATACCAGTCGATGTCATCTTGACATCACAAAATAAGTGGGAGAGGGGGCGGGGTGGGCAGGGTTACTAGTGATTCGAGGGATGTGGCTTTACTCCGGTTTTAGCCATAATAAATGGTAGCAATCCTAGGCATAGGAGACCTCCAGACACTGGATCCTTCCCAGTTTGGCTTTATCAAAGGAAGGGCGTGCTTACTGAATATGGTGGATTGCTTTAAAAGGTTACTAAAGCAGTGAATGATGGGAAAACATGCATACTGCCTACCTTGATCTGTCAAAAGCATTTGATAAAATACCCCACTTGGCTTTGTCAACAAACTTATAGAGCTAGATATAAACTCCTTCATAACATGGTGGATAGCTAGCTGGCTCTGTGATAGGACCCAGGAGGTTAGAATTGGTGAGGCCACCTCCACAAAAAGGCCAATCACCAATGGAGTCCCCCAGGGCTCTGTGCTTGGCTTACACCTCTTTGGCATCTGCTTCTCGGATGGCAAAGCCGATGTCAAAGGCCTTTGGCTTACCATGTTCACAGATGTTTGCAAACTGGGAGCAGTCATTGAATCCCCCAAAATGAGAAGACCCTTCAGAATGGTCTAATACAGGCAAACACTTGGTGCCAAAGCCATGACTTAAAACTCAATATCAAGAAATGCATTATAGTACCTTTTGGGAAGTCTACCACCCTGGGTAACATCATCAATAAAACACCCTTAAAATTTGATTCACTAGTCAGAGATCTGGAAACTCATGTAGATAGTAACCTAGCCTTTGACCAGCATGTATCCAAGATAGTAAGAAAATCCTTCTATGTTGCTCAGCTTAAAAGCAAGGGCATGGCATCTAGGCACAGACAGGTTATCATACCACTGTATGTGACCCTCATCAGAGCCATCACCGAGTATAGTGCCCCCCTTTGGTATGTACCTGACCAGACACATGCAGCAATTGGAACATCCACAAAGGTTCCTTACAAAAAGAGTATAGGGAGGAAATACAATTTCTTACTCTGATCACCTCAAAGCCCTGTCTCTTAACTCAGTATCATACAGACTTCTGAGAGGTGATCTTTGCGTGATGTACAGAATGTTACTTGACCTTGTTTTGATGAACCTTTTTCACATCTGCAAAACAAGCAGCATCAGAACTACTAGATTTAAAGACCTAAATGTTGCATGTGACATAAATAGGGCATGTTGCAGAGACAGACATGTTTCATAGAGAATTCCCATTCTCTGGAACAGGATCCCCATCCATGTAAAGCAAAGTTCCTCTCTATACCTTTTAAAGTGCAACTTGGACCAGTGGATGTGTAATTGGAAATTCACCCCTAGTCTGGGTCCTATATCTCTGATGGACATAGGCAGTCAGTATATCACGCTTACATAAATCATATTTGTGGGTCACATTTGGGTTGCACCGTTAGGCTTATAAAGGCATTAGTGGTCATTAGCCTTGTATACACCTATGAACCTATGAACTGTTAGGAACTATTCTAAAGAAAACCACATCCTATTAAGTGACAATTTTCAACATGCAGTGCTCCCTTAAACACAGAGCACACAGCTACCTAAGAATAACTATTTACCCAAACCTTGCAAAAACAAGTAAATGGTTGCTTTCGGTCTTTTATTGTGAATCCAAGAACTTCATCAAAAAACAAAGAACAAAAACGCTTATTTATCTGTGTTTTTTTTTCAGAACTGTGCTAGTAGCAGTCTTTTGAATATGGTTGGCTGCCTGGATTTTCAATTTTACCTTACTTCATTGATGACTCTGTTGTTAGTTTATATTTAACTATATATATATATATATATATATATATATATATATATATATATATATATGTGTGTGTGTGTGTGTGTTATATATATATATATATATATATATATATATATATATATATATATATATGTGTGTGTGTGTGTGTGTGTGTGTGTGTGTGTGTTTTATACATACATATATATTTATATATTATATATATATATGTATATATATATATATATATATATGTGTGTGTGTGTGTGTGTGTGTGTATATATATATATATATATATATATATATATATATATATATATATATATATATATATATATATATATATATATATATATACACACACACATGGGTCTACCTGACAACACTGATGCGCTAAAACCCAGACAATGAAATCACCGACACCACAAAACCAAAAGTTTAGAAACATGAAACGTCACATACCCGACAAACCACAATCCCGACACTCAACAAACAAAACAAATCCCCTGTCCAAAAAGCACACACACAACACAAGCACACCAGAAACCTTACAAATCTACACTGAACCTTACATACACAACTATCTATGCACTAACCTTAACCCAAACCCTAACCCTAAGGTCCGTCACTATCGCACACTCACCTAACCCGCGCCCTAACCCTAACTCACTTAACCTGCCGCTATCCCTAACGTCTGTCACTATCGCACACTCACCTGACCCGCACCGTAACCCTAACTCACTTAACCCGCCCCTAACCCTACAGACCATCACTATCGCACATTTACCTTACCCGCACCCTAACCCTGACGTCCGTCACTACAGCATACTTACCAACTAGTGCTCGTTTGACATGTTGGTGTTCTCAGCATCGGGATTCTCAACTATCGGTCATCTTCATTGTCGATCTTCCGGTGTCGGTCTTCTCGTCATCAGCGTTTCAAGCTTTCGGCATTATCAGGTAGACCCATATACATATGAGAGGAATCTATCCCTCCAGCACATCCTATTTATTGTTGTGGTGAGGTTTAGATCCCTAGAGCATGTGGCTCTCGGGGATTTGTTTTTTTTAGGTGGAGCATGTCCATCAATTCTGGGTTGGACAAGGCCTTGTATGTCAGGCAAAAATCACCTCTGAGTAAGCGGTATGCAACCTAGTACAGCTGGAATTTCTTCAGTCAGGCTGTATAGGGCATTTGTTTGAGGCCAGTAATCCTCTTGGTGAGGTACTTCTGTGATCTTTCCAGCTGTTGCAAGTGCCTTGTAAGGTACATCCCAAATGGGGTGTTGTATTCTATGATGGGTCTGATGAGTGATGAGTAGAGGGGCACAATAACCTCTTTTGTTCTAGATGCGAACCCTTTTGTGATTAGGTGGGCCACAGAGAAGGATTTTCTAACCACTTTGGCAATATGATTATCAAAGTAGAGATTACTATCTACCTGGGTGCCCAGATCTCTTATTACATTTTCTGTATTTAGGGGACTACCACGTATGTGGTAGTTCATGGGTACTTTGTTTTTTCTAAAGGGGATGACTATGCACTTTTTGGCTTTTAGCTTGAGCCCTTGATTTTGACACCAGGTATCCGTCTCAGTGAGACCCCTCTGGAGGATGTCTGTATCAGCTGGAGAGTCAATTATGACCCCCAGTTTTCAGTCGTCTGTGAACTTGGTCAGCCATAGTCCGCCTGTGCTTGCCTGCACCTCTGAAAAGTATATATCGAACAGGAGCGGTCCCAGGACTGAGCCCTGAAGGACACCACTTGTAACCAGTTTAGAGTCAGATCTAGAGCCTGAATCTCACACTGTGTAGGTTCTATCCGTGAGCCAATTGGCAACTCATCTTGTGACATAGGGGTTTATGTTCAGGCTGGTGAGCTTGTCTATAATACCAGACTGGGGAATGGTGTTGAAAGCCTTTGCGAGGTCTAGGTAGGGTGTGTGGACCTCCTTTTCCTCATCTAAAGCCTTGGTAACTGTCTCAAAGAAGTCCACCAGGTTTAGGAGGCATGACCTGCCTTTAACAAAGCCAACCTGGGTAGGGTCCAATGTTTGGAGGTTCCCATTGTCTCTGTTAATGAGCTCCATGATGATGCGCTCCATAGCCTTGCAGACCAGGCTAGTCAGGCTTATAGAGTAATAGTTCCCAGGGTCCGTTGTGGCTCCACCTTTGTGGAGTGGGATAATTGTTGCTGTGCAAAACTCTTTAGGTATGTAGCCTGTAGAGAGGCTGAGTTTGAACAGTGTGTTTAGGTGAGGGGTTAGTTCATTTTGGAGCTCGTGTAAGACACAGCCTGGGACACCGTCTGGTCCCATTGAAGCTGTGTTTTTGGCTTTGGATAGAGCTATTTTAACCTGTGTGTCAGTGATTGCCAGGGCTGTACATTCTTCTGGTATGGTTATGGGCCCTTTAGGGGGTAAGAGGGGGGTGAAGTTTGCACTAAACCTGTCTGCCAGAATGCTGGCAATATCTGTCAGTTCAGTGTATTTTGTGCCATTCTGCCCT
>NC_056741.1:1824875498-1824997998 GCF_019279795.1 Protopterus annectens
CAAATGCCTGTAGCATCGTCTTGAGTGTAGAGTTTAATCTCTCAACAAGACCATTAGTCTGGGGATGGTAGGGAGTGGTCATTAGGTGCTTTACCCCACAGTGCTTCCACAGACAAGTCAGCAGGTCTGATATGAAATTGGCACCTCTGTCAGCACCTCTGTCAGTCAGTATTTCTTTTGGAAAATGTACCCTGCTGAAAATGTCTAACAAAGCATTTGCCATCTTTTCTGCCTCAGTGGAGGACAGACCCACTGCCTCAGGGTATCTTGGTAGCATAATCTACTACCACTAAGATGTACTTTTTCCCTGTGGAACTTGGGGTACTCAGAGGCCCCACAGTATCCATAGCTACCCTCTGAAATGGCTCCTTAGTCACAGGCAAAGGCATCAAAGGAGCTTTCACCTTGTCACTTGCCTTACCTACCTTTTGGCACTGCTCACAGGTCTTGCAGTACTCTCTTACATCTCTGGAAATCCCAGGCCAATAGACGTTCTGCATAATACTTCTGTTTGTAAGTTTTATGCCAATATAACCTGCAAAGGGAATATCATGGGCTATGGCTAGAAGTGCCATATAGTAGGCTTGGGGCATTACCAACTGCTGTATTCACTCACCCTCTAGCCCTCCCTCAGAAGCCCACTCTCTATACAGTAACTTTTTGTCCTGGTATACAGATTCCCCCTTCCCTTGAGAATCAGGTACTTCACTAGCTACCTCCCTCAGGCTTTGTAATGTAGGGTCTGAGAAGTGAACCTGTCTCAACTCTCTCTCTTTGTAACCCCTCCCAGCTCCCCTTCCACAGGAAATCTGGTATTCTCTGACAGCGGTGCCTCACTATCAGCCTGGGTACTACTACTACTCACCTCTGCCCTTGCAGTCACTCTGTCTAGGGGAACATCATTACCCGCAAGCAGGTGTGGCTCACCTTCAGTCTCACTGCTACAGGGTAGCTCCATCCCTGAAGTTACCACCTCACCAGTCCTGGCTGCAAGTGTGCGGTATGTCTGGGTCTCCCCCAGGCTACCAGACCCACATGCTTGTCTCCACGCCTGACTGCATTTAACTACATGCACACACGGTACTGCATTAACAAAGTCATTCCCTATCAGGACATCTGTAGAGATATCCTCAAACACACCTACTTGCTGGCTTCCTTTTCCACCCTCCCAGTCAAGGTGAACCTTAGCCAAAGGTATTTGGAATGGGGTCCTTCCTAAAGCTCTGACTGGAGTAGACTGCCCAAGCAAGTAGTGCTCCTCTGTAACCATTTCAGGCTTCACAATGGTTAGGTCAGAGGCTGTGCCTCTCTTAGCCATGGCCTCTTTCCCATTCACTAAGATAGGCTATAAGCTGTTGTGGTAGTTTTGCACCCTTGTTGTCTCAGGACAACCTACTGTTGGCATTTTGTCATTCCCACTTACTGGCTCTCCCACGTTTTGTTACCCACCTTGCCTCCGTGGACATCCATATGTTACATAGCCTCACTGGTTGCATTTAAAATATTTAACTCTTGGTCCTGGGCATGTACTTGGATTAGTGGCTTCCCCTGTTACTAGTGGACTCTGTTGGGGCAGTCTGGGCTGCCCGCCATGGGTTCTCTTAGACCCATGAGCAGCACAGGGTGTCCCTTTCCTGTGCAGTGATACCCTGCATGCTAGATATAGGGCTCCCTTCTTCTCCAACTCATCTGCAGTATTGCATTGTCTGTCAGCTAACCAGATTCTCATGTTCTCGGGCAAAGTGCTAAGGGCTTGTTCCCTCACCAAAAGGTCTGCCAGCCCTTCAGAAGTGGTGACCTGACATCTACTCACCCACCTATGAAAATAAGTGCTTAGTTCAGCAATATATTCACACACACTTTCATCTGCCTTGCGTCTATGCTCACAAAACCTTTTTCCTATAAGCTTCAGGTGTTAAATCAAAGCAGTCTAACAAATACATTTTCACTTTATTATAATTTAAACAATCAGTATCAGACAGTTTAGAAATTGCAGTTACAGCTTTACATAGAGTAAGGGGGTTAGGAACCGTACCCAGAACCCTGGGTCAACATTATACTGTTTACATACCCTCTCAAACATATGAATGAAACTATCAAAATTATTCTCCTCTGTAAATTGTGTAAGAAATTTACTGACCTTTGTTGCTTCTGGGTTTGGTTACTCCCTTCCCCATTATCTTCATGACTCTGGCAAGACTCAGCATCTCCTTTTCATGTTGCCTCTGCCTGTCATTCTCCTCAGCCTGCAGCCATCACAGTTTCTCATTTTTTCTCAGCCCCCAGATGTCTCAGTCTCTCTGCTGCTTCTATTTTCAAATGCTTGGCCTCCAACTCAAATCTCTTTAACTCCAGGTCGACTTTTTAAGTCCTCTGTGGAAAGGTTGAGCTGTCCATTTTCCGAAAGTTGTACATCTCCACAGCCAGTCTGATTGTCTTCCTGGTTGCTACTCCGTAATGCAGCTGTGACTAAAGCTGCAATTATGTCTGCTTTAGTCAGGTTGGCATGCACCAGTCCTTTAACCTGGCATATCTCAGCCAGCTAGTTCCTTGTCAGCTTGCCATACTTCTCTGCTGACATGCTTGCCTGCTGTCTCTGACTAACTAAGCTAACAAAAAAAAAAATAAATAAAATAAAATAATTGTGATATGAACTCTGGATGTTTACTGTGTGGCTGATTGAGAGTACAAACACCTTCAGTGACCACTGTGCACAGGCTACAGGAATTCAATATTCACACCACTACAAGGCAATTAATATGTGATATGGCTATCTCACCACTATCACCCAATTAATATGTGATGTGGGTATCCCACCACTGCCAAATAATTAATATGTGATGTCCCTGCACTGGCCCAGTAATCAAGGAGCCTCAGTCCTCACCACTAGCCCCAGTGAGGGACATGCACATTGGGAGGATGACAAGCACACAGACAGTAAAGTATAATTTCCCCTAAGAGCACACAGAGATCACAGTCAGTCTGGGGCTGCTGTCCCCCTCTTTCTCCGGATTCTCAATAAGACTACCCACTGGCACAGCTATAGGGTTAAGATCTCAGCAGAGGGGTCAAGCCACGACCTCCAGTGCCCTTTCTGTCCAACCAGTGCTTCATGTCCTTGCCCAAGTAGCTGACACACACTTTGAGATTTGATTTATATGCAAGCACACAGACACTCCTGGGGAAGGCTGATGCAGGTTTACTAGCTATGCCCCCTTCTGCCCACACTATAAGGTAGTTATCACTAACACCAACTCCTACTTATCAGCTACTATAAAGGCCCTTACAAAGGGTGACCAATCCTACTGTGCGATGTTTCTATTATCCAAATACTAAGTGTGACCAAGACTAAGACTAAGGCTATTTAGGAGTGGCCTGTACAGTGTCACCAAATACATATGCAAGTACTCTAAGAGCTTAAATATGTCTCACAATTATCAGCCACAAAGATAGGTTTAAGTATGCTTAATAATAAATAATCAATGAACAAGACAATACTCAAACAACACAGTAACTACAGAGTTTAGAATCACAGGAAATATTTTAAAACAACATTGCAGGACAGTCTCAAATAAATACAGAAAACATCTAAAGTAATATTTACTATATTCCTATCTATATCTAAAAGAAATTACTTTTCCCTAGGTACTTACTGTTAGCAAGGCAAATGCAGATGATGATGGATGGATGCTTCTAGGTCCAAGACAAGATACAAAATGCACAGTCTTTCTCTGAGAGACTTCTTAAAAATTACTATCAAACATTACTGCTGGGTCAACTTGGATGACATCACTCTTTGTCACCTGCCTTCAGTTCCCAGGCTAACAGTCACCAACAGAATTTTATAATCTCTGTGTGAGAAGTGCATATCTCTCAGATGTACAGCTGCTAGGAAGCAATAAAACACTTTACATTTTAAATCTAGTAATTAAAATTATTTTCAAGACAACAGAAAAACTTCTAGCTCTAGACATTGTGTCTGTTTTCTGCTTGGAAACTGAGAGATAACAAACTTGTAAAACACTTTGATTCCAACTTATTTTTTTGAAGTTTTACAAGTTAACTATGTATGCTCCAGCTTCAACTATTAAAACATAGATTTGCACAGGTATGTAGTTTATATCTATTTCTGTTCTTTTCCAGTAGGGTACAGTGTGATTACATTCATGAAGCTCAGTACATAACATACAGTTCTCTTACATATGTAAGACAAGCACATGAATCATATTAATATTCACATGTGACATATGACTACTTACAAAATTCCAGATAGCAGGGCTGGCAGTGTCACACTTGGTCATGTACATAGTGAAGGGAGCATTGTGCTCTGTGACTAGTCTGAGGGAAGAATACAGTGGAACAATAACATATTTGGGCCTAGATGATGTACCCTTACTTCTACGTTGCACAATGTAGAATGACACAACTAGGGCTGTATTTTCAATGCAGTAATTTCCATGAGTGATTTTCTTTCCAAATGATACTATGATGTATTTTTTTGCATTGGGTTTTAGACTGCAACTCTTGCACCTGTTATTAGTCTTTATCAGGTCTTCTTGGAAGATGTTTGTGACTTTGGGGGATTCTATGACTATACCTAGTTAACCAGTTGCAAACTTTGTCAGCCAAAGGCCTTTGACATTGGTCTTGACTTCAGAGAAGTAGATGTCAGAAAGGAGTGGTGCCAACACCATGCTCTAGGGGACCCCACTAGTGACTGACCTTTTGGTGGAGGTAAACTTACCTATTCTGACTTCTTATGCCCTACTTGTGAGCCAGCTGGCTATCCACCGGTGATATTGGGGTTTATACTGAATTTTGTGAGCTTGTCTACAATGCAGAAATGGGATATTTTATTGAATGCTTTGGCCAAGTCAAGGTAGGCAGTATGCTCCATTTTGCCCTCATCCATTGCTTTGGTGAACTTCTTGAAGAAGTCCTCCAGGCTGAGTAGGCATGACCTCCCCTTGACAAAACCAATTGGGGTTGAATCCAATGTCCAAAGGTTTCCTATGTCATTATTTATCATGTCCATGATTATTTCCACGGCCTTACAAACAAAACTAGCCAGGCATATGGGTCATAGTTTCCTGGGTCTGTGAATGGCTTATCCTTCTGTAGAGGGATGACAGTTGCAGTCCTGTGTTTTCTTGACACAAATCCTTTTTGGAAACTACAATTGAGTAGTACTTGTAGTGGCCCCAGTAAGTCATGTTCCATGCTATTAAGGAGCCACCCTGGAATACTATCTGGTCACATCAATGCAGTGTTTTTTTTTACCTTGGAGAGAGCATTGAAGACCTGTTGCCTAGTGATAGTGGGGGAGCTATGATTGGTGGTATTTTTAAGAGGTGTCTGGGGTAGAAAGCAGAGCAAACTGAAGATGAATTTATTAGTCACTATATTTGCTATCTCCTCCAGCTCAGTATAAGTGTCTGTACTCACAATTACTTCAGAACACTGTTGTGTATAGACTTTGAGGTTCCAGACACAGGTGAAGAATGTCTTGTGGATGTCCTTAGCCTGGGAGTCTCCTTTTACCTCAAATGTGGCTCTTTTTAGACTTAATTAGTCCCTTGAGTTGTTTATTTAGTTTGATGAAGGAGTTCTTATCTTGCTGAGCATTGAATTTCTATTTTTGGCCACGATTTTCTTCCTTTTATTATACAACCTATTGATGATGGGATTCCACTACAGTGGCTTCTTTTTTATTTTATTTATTTATTTTTTTTAATTTGTCCTGGTGTTATTTTAGGTGGATAGCACAGCCTCTATGCAGCCATATACTTAACTGTAAACAGTTTTATGAATGACCCCACATAGACAGTGGTGCTATCTGGGTTTTTTTGTATGTGCGGGTTTGACATTTTGCCAGGGTGTCACTTAAAAGTAGAAAGTTTGCCTTAGAATAATTCCTGAAAATTACGGGGGTCAATTGGTGTGCCAGGTTTTTTTTTGTTCCAAAGGAGTCAGCTTTATGGACCGTCATGACCAGTAAGGCCATTACACAAGGGGGGGACATTCTGCCATGATGGCGAGCACTAGGTCAGGGATACTGGAACTACTAAGTATAGTAATTGATGGAATGTAACATTGTATAATCTCAGTAATAGAGACAAAAGACAGATGATGGTACTCTTGTGATTAACAACCCCTACAAAAGAATGTGTGCTATGCCTCTCCAGTAATGACAGTTAAATAGGGTTACCACATGACCCACTTTAACCTGTGGTAGTAGTGCTGCGGTAGCGTTGTCGCCTCACAGCAAGACGTTGTCGCGTTTGATTCTCAGCTAGAGCATCTTCTGTGTGGAGGCATGCGTGAATTGGCGTGCCTTCGTTGAAGGTTGTGCATTAGGGCTGGTAACTCGGCATGTAAAAATGCACTACCAAACATTAGCGGACCGGAGTTCCGCTGTGGTGACCCCTAACCGGGATAAGCCGAAAGACACAACAAGACACAACAACATGGCCCACTTTAGGTAGGGCAGTACCTGTTGTGTCCTGTGAAAAAATATTAAAAAATGGCAAATATCCTGAGATTTTAGGACAAAAATGTTTCCTAAGTTTCATTTGATAGTTGAATAAAACAATTATATTGCACTGGAAATACTTAAATATTAAATGGAACAGCATAAGAAACCAAATTCTACAAAACTGCACTTTTATTTTGGCAATAAATGGAAGTCCAGTCCTTTGCACTAGTTGTAAGTGCAAACCAGCAAAATCTTACATTTCCATAAACTGTCTCACTTTGGGCACTGGGAAAGGTGATGCCCCTACAGTAACACTCTGTGCAATTGTACAAGAGCAGTATATGAAGTCAGGCAACACCACACATAAAATGCTGTGTTTATCTTGTGTTAATTTTACACAGTGGACAAGGCATAAGAGAGTATCTAGTAGTAAATACTATGTGAGTAAGTTGTAACTGCAGCTGCAGTGTTAATGGTGTCATATAGGACTAATAATTCTGTGACTGTGAATCAGCTACTAAACACGCATTGCAAACTGTTAGAATGATTATAAAAGCCTACACAATATCATTTCAGTTATATTTTTATTGGTAACAATGGAACCAGGCACAGATGCATACAGTTGTAAGGTAGACACAGAAAGAAAAGTGCTGAAAAACATATACAAACAGAAACTCACTAAGATGTAGACAGAAGACAGCACAAAATCTTCTTTCGGCTTTTTCCCGGTTAGGGGGTCACCATAGCGGATCACCTTTCTGCTCATGATTAGTAGTAAAGTTTTACCATGTCGTGTTGCCAGCCCGGCGCCCAACCTTCCACAGAAGGAACACACATGCACACACTCACGCCTAGGGCCAATTTAGAGTGTCCAATCCACCTACAGCATGTCTTTGGGATGTGGGAGGAAACCGGAGCACCAGGAGGAATCCCACATGACCACTGGGAGGACCTGCAGACTCCGCACAGAAGGCACCCCAG
This sequence comes from Protopterus annectens, assembly GCF_019279795.1. Lineage (NCBI taxonomy): Eukaryota > Metazoa > Chordata > Ceratodontiformes > Protopteridae > Protopterus > Protopterus annectens. The sequence continues at coordinate 1,824,882,955 of NC_056741.1, forward strand.
CCGAGGATTGAACCGGAGAACCTCTTGCTGTGAGGCAACAATGCTAACTGCTGCACCACAGTGGCCACCCCTACCAGCACAAAATAAAATATGAAATTAAAGGAATATATGAGTGTGTCTACTGATGTCTGAGTTTTGCATCACTGTCATGCTTCTACAGAACTAGATACAGTCAGGTCATAAAATCAAGTACTTGGCTAGTATCATAATGATGTTAGATGGGAAAATGAAAAGAACAGAAGGCTACGGCTAGTAATGCTTGAACCTTGCAGTACATATTTTTTGTTTTACAGAGCTACCTGCAGGTTAAAAAGTCAGCGCACAGGACTTGTATTCAGAAGTTAAAATAGACAAGACTATTTCTACAACTGTTTGAAAATTGCATCATTCAGGTTTATTTATGAAGCTAACAGTCATGACATAAAATCATTGCACTTAGCTTCAGAAATGAGCACAAAATAAAGTAGGACATGAAAGGAGCAGAAAACTGTGTTTAATGAATTTTGGCCTTGCATTACTTATGTGCTTTCTGCAAGGTAGTAGCATGCCAGGTCATAAAATTCCTGAAAGGCAAAACTAATAAATAACTCAGTGAGAGCTGTTGTTGAGTACAACTGTAACTTGAGATGGAATCTGGCTAATACCTTTGAAACTTCCTGTAGGCACTCAACCCCCAACCCCACAGTGAAAGCTGTGACATGCTCAGAAAGCCAGAATGGAAATGTAAACAAAGACCAGAATCAAAACAAAAAAAAAATCCCTGAGACTATCCATTTAAGCAGTGGTTAGGAATTCCACTGATGCTAATATTTCTGTGGCTGTGTTAAGGGCTTTACTGCACATTTTTCCAGGACACCGTAAGCTGAATGTGATCTGGAGATCCAGGTTTACCTTTGCAGCCACCATACTATAATAAATTGTCATGATCCATGACCAATCCACTTAAACTTACCCTTCCCATATCTTTGTGCCTACAGAGAGACTTGGCTGGTCAGCCCTGAGGCCTATATAATGGGTTTGGTGTTACTGTTTTAGTAGAGGAAGATATAGGGCAAACTCGATGTGGAGAATAGAGTAGAGTAAGTGTGATGCATTATGGTATTAAGACGAGAAGTCTGAGCTTCTAGAAAGCTTGGTAGTTGCCAAGATTGCTGCTGTTTGATGCTACGATTGCTGAAGTTGAAGTGGACAGACATTGGTCGTGAAGATCTAAAGTTCTGGTAAGTGCATAACTTTTATAACTATGTCATGGTACATTATATGTGATGGTATTTACCAAGTTTTTGAAACATTTATGTACATCAAGCCAAGGTGAATGTTTCTTAGGTAGCCAGGGAAATAAAAATCAAGTATCCATGTCTGAAAATAAGTGCATCACACCACAATGATGCTGTTTTCATTTCCTCACAAGCAGTTGTTAGTCTGCAAAACCATTCAGAAATATTAAACTGATCACAACTCAAACCAGTGAATCAGTGATACAAAACTTCCCAATAAAAATTTGAGAAATGAGCTCATGGATAACAACTAATACCCACATTTTTAATCTCTTGTCAGGTTCAGTGCACCATATTGCAGGCATCACAACAGAATAGTTTTCTTTCATGAGCCACTTAACCACGTCATCATCAGACGTCTGTGAAACTTCACACTTACCCAGTAAACAAACTAAAATAAATAACCTTGCAGTCATTAAACTGGAATGAACCACACAGAGTTTTCTCTATTGTTAGACTGCATATCAACATACTTTTTTCTGTTGACTGCCTGCAGCAAGAGCTCAGCGAGAAGCCTAAACTTAAACTCTAAATAAATGATACCCCTTACATTCTGAGCAGACTTTAGAGCAGTGTCACGCTCCAGAATACTAATGAAACTCTATTGCTGATCTAATTGTACCACTAACCACTGGCTTCAACAAATCCTAGGAGGATGGGTTATTACCTAAATCTGGGGAAAAATGGAGAAATGGTTCTCCTTTCTACATGTAGTACCAAGGGAAATTACATAAACTGCAGGCCATTTAACCTAATCTTGAAGTGATGGAATCACTTATAGAGAACTATTAATTACCAAACTTTGTGTCACACAGCTTTAATATATCACATCAACCATTTTACCAAAAAAGTGCTGAAAGGTCTGTGGACACGATATACATAAAAAAGGAGAAATGAAAAGTCTGTCCATTTCCAGAAAACTCTAGAATATATCTGTGAAATGAAGCATTTTACTGGGCCAGTATAGATTTTTATAGTATAGCTTGTGCAAGCTTTCTGAATGCATTAGCCCTTTCTGTAGCTAATAAGTCACTTGTTCTGCATTAGTGTTTTAATACCCATTTCTGCTTAGGAAGAGAGTCCATAATGCATTGCTTCTCTCCCATGGGCCATTAAAAAAAAATCTATAGTAAGATAAAAAAAAAAACAGTTTGCTTTTCGTCGATGCTTGGACATGTAGCACTGATGTCTGAGAGAGGTTGTGACCTCCCATAAATATGGTAAAGGTTCTTACAAAATGACATACATGTAACAGTGATAATCCAGGAAAGATAACAGTAACAGACTACTTCAAGCCAATTAGTGTGTCATTTAATAACAAACTTAAATCACAAAAAATATAGATGTGCTGGAAAAATCATTTTCTGCTAGAGAAAGAACCTTTATAATTTGCTATTTTGGATTGCCGTGAGGTATGTATTGTATATGCTATTGAGAACTGCTTTCCTGCTTAAAAGTTCATTGATTGATGGGACAGACATTGGTTCCATGAGACACCGGAATGGATAAAGCAGGTATTGCAGAATGAATGAGCAAACAAATGATGGTTACTAGCATGAATTCTAAAAGGTCCATGTCTTAGTGTTGCATTTCTGAATACAGAAGGACTGTCAAGAAAGTAAGATGTTCATTTTTAATGTGTGAATGCCATCAAACTAGGAACATGAATGTGTATGAAAAGGACTTCACTGTGCAGACTTCAAGCACTGAAAGAAACACATCTGTTGTGTACATAAACACACACACAAGCACAATCTCTGTTTATCTCTGTAACCAGTGCATTACATCAATTCATCCAAGCTGAGCACAAAAACAATACTTCCTGCAGCATTAGTATCTCTTAAAATACCCCTTTTATCTAATGAGAGACATCATGTGTTCTTTACTCCTTTCCAATGCACAAATGGCTATCAAAACACTATACATGACATTAATAATTTATTATCTTCAGACAAAGGGCTTGTGTAATCGGAAAATTCAGGCTGGTTGTATTATAGAACCTTGGCTGATCCAGTAAGTTGTATCATATTACCTCTGTGTTCCAGTACATTTTGACAAGGTATTTCACACAGTTCCTCATAAAATATTAATACAAAAGTTAACCAGCCTTGACATTGTACCATGATGATGATGTCTTGGTTTAAATGTTAGGCAACAAGACATATTATGTAATAGTAAACACAATCTGCACTGAAGGTTAGAGAGTTACAGATAATATGCTATATCATTGAGACCTAGTTACTAAACAGATGGGTGACATTTGTGAAGGGCTGAGTGGGAAAACTTCCTCTTACCGGCATATAGAACAAATATTTGCAACAGGGTTTATACAGATGGTGAAATGGATAGGATGAATACAAGTAAGCAAGGAGAAAAGAAAGGCCTGATATGTGGCAGCTTAGTTTCAGAAAAAATGCACACTAATGCACCTGGATAGCTTAAACCTAGGATAGGGTTGCATAATGGGAGGTGAAATAAAAAAAAATGAAAGTAATCTTGATAGTACTAAACAGAATGATTTAACATTGTGGCAGATAAGCCACCTGCATTGGTATAGAGGGGATAAAGCCCTAGCTCTGACTACAGCCCAGGCAACCAGAGTTCAATTTAATGACTTGGACACTTGCCAGAGATGGCAGGGAGGAAGAGTGTGCCCATTTTGGGGGGTGGGAGAGGCTGAGCTGGCCACAGGTTGTAGCAGTCCTTCTGAGGAAGGAGGCAGGCTTGCAACCTGGGGGCATGCATGTAGCACATCATACTACCAATTGGCAATAGTTTTTGTATGAACAAGTGCACACAAAGTTACACATGCTTAAGGAATGGTGATGTGGGTCACACATTGCCACAGCCAGGAGAAGATTTTGACCAAACAAATTTCCTGTTTTTTTTTTTTTTCTTTTTAACATCTTTACATATATCACATATCTTTTCATTCTTTGCAGTTATCATCAGTCCAGCTTTACATAAATATTTGAATTCCTGTCTTTCCTTAAAACTCACTCCTCCTCCATCTGAGCATTATTCTACATGTATTGTTCCCACAATTTATTTATGTGTAATTTGCTCCTTACCTTTTCTAAAGATCCCTGTTCTGGTTCTTTTATATCTTTTTATAATATTCAGTATTTTGAATATAGATGGTTTAGGCTTTGGTTTTCATTTTCTAGTAATTGTTTCTTTTTTTTTGAGACAGCCAACAGAATTAAACTTAATAGGCTTGTATAGGCAATTCAGATACTGTGTCCCAGCTCAAATTAATCATTTCCTTATTTATAGCCATTTGCTCACCCGATATTTATGAGAGTACTCTGTAAAGACATTTTTAAAATCTGCCAAGTCATTAAACACCCAAAACATATTTTCCAGTTGCCTCTTTCTTTCCATCACACCTCCAATATTTACTCTCTACTTGAAGAAAAATTCTTTGAAGTCTGCTTCGGGTATAAAATATCTAACACTTGCAAGCAAAGATCCTAAATCTTCTGGACTTACATACTTGGGAGCCATACATATGTCCTCCCATTGTTCCCTTTGTACATTTCGTTTCCAATCTCTCCCCCCATATTTTATTAACGTACTCTAACTGATTCTTACAGTTATCATGCAATATTTTATATGCCTTACTAATTATCCCTTTTGTTAAAAGCAGCTTCTGTTCTAGATTCAACTAAAAACTCTGCCTCAGCAGGTCTTTCACTTTGGGCTCCATTATCCCTTTCGCTTTGCCTATACTCTGATATCAATCATTGGTAGGTAAAAGCAGTCTCTAACCTGCAGCAAAACTTCTTTGTGGCCTCATCCCACTCTGTTACCTTCGTCCTCTATTTATTTGCTCCCAATACTTTGGTTCCTTTATAGTTTTCTTCAGTAATTTCCAACCCCCTTTTGCCTATTTTCTGTACCCCTACTTACAGTTATCTTTACTGCCAAAAAATCTCCTTTCTCCGTTCCCGTACTGGCTTAGCTCTTAGAATACTTTCTGCAACTTTATGAATATAATAATGTGAAGTTATTATTCTCCTTAAGAATGTACATCCAAAATCCCACTCTCTCTCCTTTTTTCTTGAAACCAAATACTGTTTCATAATCATCCCTTTCCACTCTGAATTATTACCTTCTACTTTTATGTATGAGGCTTAACTGTGTAACTCTAAAATATCCATTCAAACTGGGTATGCCTAAGCCACCTTGTTCTATTGGGAAGACCAATTTATCCCACTAAACTCTTGCCGTCTTCCATTCCCAGATAAATTCTTTCAACCCTTTACTAATTATTGTCCACAACTTCTCCTCTGGTTGATAAAAAATATGCTTGAGCTGTATTTAAAACCAAAGGGATTAAAAACATTTTCACTACTTACATACATACGTACATACAAATATTTCAAGCACAGGCATTAATGACCTTCTATCTGGACAATATACCAAAACACATGTTCCCATAATAAGTATCCAGGCTGTTCTTAAAAATATCTAAAGTAGTACTTGCTTTAATGTAATTTGGTAGTTTGTTCCATGCATCAGCTGCTCTCTGAGAACCAATTAGTACACTTTTCATTCCTATAGAATCTTCTACATGGGCTGTTTGGTGATTGTCTGCTACTTTTTGATATCCCAAAACATTCCCAGAGATAGTTGTCTATAAATGCCCTATTTCTGAATAAGATCTCTTCTTAGATATCTGTACGAGACACTATATGATATTTTAGTCTTATATCATTTAAATTTTCACATCCATGGATTACAACTGTATGTTTCTGCTGTACTCTTTCCAGTGTACTCTTGCTTGTTTTCTTATATGGTTTCCATATTGTTATTCTGTACTCAAGAAGTTTTGGTCTAATGTAATACACAATCAATGACTTCATCATTTCTGATTTCCTAGACTTTATAAATCTTTTTATACAACCTGTAGTTCTATAACTATCATTAACCAATTGGTTGATATGATCAGAAAAAGTCAAAGCTGGAGCTACTCATATACCTAGGTCCTTAATTGAATCTACACTTTCAATCACTGTGTGCTGTATTAAATATATAACTTTACCAATTTATGTCTCCCAAATCTCATATACTTAGTTTTTGATGTATTTATCAGCATATTATTCTCCTGTGCTAAAATGGTAAATTTAGTCAAGTTCTTTTGCAGACATGACTTATCTGTAACACATGTAATCACTTTACCCAATTTCAGGTAATCTGCATAGACTGTAGAACACCTCAGATGAAAAAGTTAGGTCTGAAATATACAAGGGGGGAATTTAATAAAGTCTACATGCTGTTTTTACTGTGTAGGGATTGTGCTATGCTGCTTACATGAAAGTAAGAAGGTTTTAGATTCAGTAAACACTGCTGAGCAGTGCGCATGCATGCGCCAACACGGGAAGTTCCATGGCATGCAAATCACATGAAGGTGAATCTCATGCAAATTAGTCAGGTAGAGCAATCCAGCAAGCAGATAGGCAGCTTTTCAGGCCCCGTGTCAGTGTCTGTAGTGTACACTGAAAGCTTCCGTGCACAGGAGTGTAGACAGACAAAATGGGCTGTAAAAATGTAGCTATATGGACAGAAATGGCATACAACATACAGATATGAGTGAAGCTATCCTCTTGTGTATCTGAAAAATGAAAGGAAACAATTTAAATTAATTTTATTTTTTTTAATAATCTGGGCATGTTTGAGTGGCACTCCACAGTACACAAACATGCTTTAAATAAAAAATTGGAAAAAAAAACAAAATTGATATTATGTGACAGAAATGTATTACAGGACTTTGCGTGGAGTATCTACAAAGGTGCATTGGTGCTGTTGCTAGCATGGTAGGACTATGAAGCGTGCAGTTTCCAGGCTGTGAGCATAGATGCCTATGCAAATGAGGTAGATTTACTGAATAGCATAAAGGGGTAATCATGTCCGCATATCCCCTTCGTGTACACAGAGAACCATGTTGGTGTTTACAGAGGAGGGAGCTGACATCAGGGGAGGGTATGTCTAATGGCTTCTAAGCTTACTTCAGCTTAGCTGTGCCTGTTTACATGGCATGCCACCATGCTGTGTGTCCTTCCGAGGGGAGTGAGTGCACTAACTTCTAAGCTTTGTTTAGTTAAAGGGTGCATGTTTGCAAGGTGCGCCCCTATGCTGAGCATGGAAGTCTGGATGTGTGTGTGCATTTTAAGTGCTAAGCTTTGTTTACCTACAGGGTGCGCGTTTGGGTGGAGCGCCGCAGTACTGAGTGTATCTAAAAACCAATGACATATTAATTAGTTTTGACCCCTGTTCAACTTAAACTAGAGCCATTAAATGATCTTAATGATATACTAGGCAGGTGGAATGGATCATAGGTAGCCAATCACACTGTCAGCACCTGCAGCAGAACACTATAAAGTATGCATACACCCTACAATCTGATTTTTTTCCCCATACTCTGCACCATTGGAGTACAGACTTGGGAATTTTAACTGAGAGAATGCTTGTGGCCATAGCTCTCAACCTTCCATCTCCAAAATGTGGAATACTAGCCCTCATAATGTGGAACAAATGGGCAAAATGTGGAACACATACTAATGGCTTACTAAACTTCAGCTAGGAAGGTCATAGGATGGTTAAAATATGCTGGTTTTACTTATAAAGGAGATCTTTTAATGAATTAATATTATTTATTTATATTTACCATGGATTTCACTTAAAAAAGTTCCCAACACTGAATATGTTACAGACCCTTTCAATGTGGAACTTCGTGGAACTTCGAGGAATATGAACTTTTTAAGACCCCAAATGAGGTACGCTCCTCATAATGAGGTACACTTGAGAGGCATGCTTGGGGCTGCTGCAGGTCTGCTACATCTGTATGTGTTAGATGCTGAAGTCATTCCTGCTGCTGCTGCTGTTGACAATATGCCTAGACTGAGAAGGAGAAGAGTGTTCAGGCCCAGGGTAACCTTCCAGGAGCTATATGAGCTGGAGATGGCAGAGCGCTACAGGCTGGACAAGGACATACTACAAGAACTTATTGAGCTCAGTTGATCTCAACTCAGACCCAGAGCCAACAAAGGGGAACCTATCCCAGTGGAAACAGAGATATGTATATCCTTTGGGATACTAGCTACAGGTATGTTCCAAAGACCAACTGAGGACATGATGGGTGGTCTCACAGGCATCAGCATCCAGTGCACTCCACCATTTCCTGGATGGCATGATACACATGTCAGTGAGCACATTTCTTTTCCCCTCACCTGTGAGGCAAGGGCCAGCAATATGCACTTATTATGCACTTATGCAATACACTTATACCATGTAGCACACTACCCTGAGATACTGGGTGCCATAGATTGCACTCATGTACACATCAAGTCACCACCCGGAGGAAGGTAGAATCTACGTCAACCGCAAAGGGTGCCACTCCATCAACTGCCAGGTGGTGTGCAATGCCCAGGGGATTATCATGAATGTGTGTGTTGCCAGCCCTGGCAGTTATCATGACTCCCATATCTGGCACGCATCACAGCTGTACCAGATGTTTGCTAGGGGGGACATCCCACACGGCCATTTATTGGTGGATGCTGGGTACTCACTGGAACCATGGATGATGACACCCATCAGAAATGCACACACACCCATGGAAGAACTTGATAATGAGGTACACACACAAACTAGGAACATCATAGAGCATGTGTTTGGGCTTCCGAAGTCACTGTTTCGGTGCCTTAATATATCTGGTGGAGCTTTGCAGTACTCTGCAGCCACATGTGCACATATGTTCACAGTATGTGCCATGCTACACAATATAATCCTGCAGAAACAGCTGCAACAGGATCGACAAAGGGAAGGGATACACAGCCCCACACCAGTGCCTAGATCACCACAGCCACAGTCACAGGAAGACTTGGAGAAGGAAACCCATGATGATGTCCCTGTAGGCAGATTTAGGCGTGCCCAGTATGCCCTGACTTTGGCTAAGAGACAAAGTGTAGCACATTCACTGACAACATAGGGCCCTAGGGACTGATATATTACTCCTACTCATATGCATATATTAAATATTAAAATTTTTTATGCCAGGCAACCCACACAACCTGTACCTATTCATATATTGGCTGTGTACTGGTTGTATCACACTGAGTCAGCTCTGAACTACAGTCCTGTCAACTGCTGCATTTGCAAGGTAAGTCTCTAACCTACACACTACTTGTAAGGATTACTATAATATGGTATTGTATTTATTGATCTGCTGCATTTATGCAAGGAAATATAGTGGGCTATGCAGGCAGAAGTAACATCCACATGGGACTACAGCTACCCAGTCCAATAGTATGTGTTCCCTAATAATCACTAGGCCTCATGGTTGAAATATTCACTATATCAGTCAAGGGAGATGTTAAACAGTGGGGTCACATGATATTTGGACTACTGTCTATCCCAGCAGATCATGTGCTGTTGTTCCCCCACCCCCAACACAGCAGTGTTCCCATGTAACTGCTTTAACAGTAAGCCAGCAATGGTATATCAGCAGACCAGACAATCTTAGGGCTGTAACATAGAACTCGATCACACATTGTATATCACACTAATACAGGAATAATAATGTACATATTTATACTGTTGATTGAATGATGAATGACTGCTTACTGTCTGGCAGCTTGTGTGGCTCAGTTGACTAGGGAAGTTAGCATGGTTGATGGTGTTGATGGCTTTAATCTGGAAGTAGTCACATCATTTGCATGTGAGGTATTATTATGTTGGTGTTTTCACAGACTGTCAGTCTGTGTGTAGTGTAACATTGTGAACCTCAGTCACATATTAAGTACAGCAGACAGCTGGGGAATGCCATGGACATTATGAGTGAAGTGTAGTACTGCAGAAACAGGTACAGATGTCATTGTCTGTAACACACCTGTGGCATGGAGTCACTTTATATATATATATATACTGACAGTCCCACTGGGCATGCCCATGCACTTAGTTAAAATGAGTGCAATTCTCTTGCCGCTTCATCAGAATGACCTGTTATGTATAGATATATCTATACATACAGGCATATACATATTTGTCTTTCACTGTCTCTGTCTCACATACATAGTATATCTATCTCTATGTAGTGTCAAATAGATATGTACCGATATATACATATAGCTATATATATTAAAATGATACATAGACTCTCCCCATATATCTACATAACACATATACATATCATACACACATACAACTACATTTATATATATACATCCCTGTTATATACATAAATATGTGTGTGGATGCCTGTGTTGTCCTACATACCCTAATAATGGTGAGTAAATTTGCACTATCACACATCCATACTGTTGCTCAACAGATTCAAAGTAAGGGTGCAACAGTACATAATCCACTTACCTACAGACACCTGTGCCTGTTAGATGTCACCACGTAGACGGACACAGATGAGCAGGTGGTATAATGTATAATGTTGTCAATGCATGCATGGACAGGGGCACATTGTTCCTGCCCACAGGTTTGCCTGTCTAAGTGCAAACAGCCACATGTGGCCATACTGGTAACTGTACACACATAGCTAGGATAATAACAGTTATCTCACTGCTAGGATACTAGATGCAGATAACAGTAAGAAGCAATATCACTCTGCAGGCCACAGATGCTGTTTAACACAAGCCTAGTTGTGTAATGCACAGTACTGTGCCTGCAATCACATATACAACAGACAACCTGTGGCACATGCGATAAGTACTGTAATCTGTAGTGTATAAGACTAGATAAGTGGGGCTCTAATCTCACTCCAGGCCATTTGGTGTGCATGTGCGTGTGTGTATATACCCCTGCAAACAACTGACATGCCCTCATGGGCTATCCACCTGCAATGGTTATATGCTTTTTGGCCCTGTAACTTGCTGCTGGCTTCCAAACTGCCCTCTTCTACAAGGCCTGATGATGTCATCCACCTTAAGACCACCAGCTGACAGTGTTGGGTCAGACTTAAGCCATGGCTCGTGCGATAAATACTGTGAGCTGTAGTATATAAGACTAGATAGATAGGGGTTCTAATCTCACTCCAGGCTATTTGGTGTGTATATGTCCATATGGCATAAATATGATCACCTTGGTAACTTAGAAATAGATAGAGTTTTGCAGTATTTTTTTTGTAGCATGTGATGTGGCCCCCCCAAAGGAATAACCACAGCAAGGACTGCTGATGTCATCAAGCATATTTCCTAAACTGATAGTACTAGCAGACATGAGGTGTGTTGCGTGCATCACATATTGCGATCTGTAGTGTGTACCATTACATAGGTAAGTGTTCTTATCTACATACAGCCATCTTGCATTATGTGTGTGTGCCTTGCCATGTCCTGTATGCAGTGACTGGAAGTGGTGCTGGCCTCAATATAGCCATGTTTGTGTGTGAGCCTGTTAGAGCAATTTACATCATGGCCATACAGCTCTCACAGTCTTAGACATCTTTATATCCATAGTTACAGGATCAGCACGTATTTCCCCAGTCCAATAGGGACACAGGCAGATGCCCTGTATTGAGATGATGGTCACCCAGCCAGTCATACAGATGACATGTGCTGAGGTGCACTGAGGAGCTTTGTGTGCCACTAGGCAGGGTTCTCTTTCAAGGATGTGTTTAAGTCTGCTAGACAAATCTCTCCCACAAGCATGTAGTTTTATCATCACATACAAGGTTAATGTTTTTACAGTGAGTTATCCTTCTACTATGCCTCATACACAGCATATGCAGTCAAGCAGGGTCACACATTGCTCCCTATGCAAGACATAGATCACTTTTGAGTAGTCTATATGCAACAGGTGACAATGACACTCATTGTAGACAATCCCCATTAAACACATACTGAAGACATGAAGTGTCCTTGTGAGGGACCATACTGTTGTGTCCAATTGCCAGTATTGCTTGGAAAGGTACATCAACAAATGGCCATTGCACTCAGATATTGGCATGCTGAGGGAAAAGTACTTGGAGGTTATGAATGTGTCACCTAAAGGTGACTGTGGCCACAGCTATGCCATATGATTCCTGCCATACCACTGTAGAGACATGGTGATCTGAGGAACATTAGGTGTAAACCTGTGTGGCCAGCTCTGTGTGCCCAGTTCTTTCACCCCTGAGTATGTACATCATATGTTGCCATCAATGTGCTGCTTACCAGGTACATAGGTCTAACTGATGGAAATGATAGTACATATATATTTGCATGGAGTTTATGGCCATTAGTATGTCAATCAGCATGGGTTCACAATACATTCTTGCAGGATAGTGACATACCACAGAGACTCTATGAGGGTTCACAATTTGTCGGCATCAGCCAACATTGTTAGCTGCAGTCAGTAGTCGCGTGTATTGTGGTTAAATGGATTCCAAACAGTAGATGGCCCGGGACTGCGCCCTGTTGAGCACTGCTGCTTACAGACCAGTTATTAGAGGCAGATATCAATATGTTGTGTATGTGTACCACAAATGGGCTACTTAGTGACCCCTACAATGACAGTATCGTGGATGCCTAAGTGGGTGCATAGTAAATGTTGCCTGAGTGGGGGGATATATTCAGATGGCTTGGCTCAGTCTATTGGGGTGTACACCCTGATGTACCCTCACCCAAGTCCTTGGTGACTGCCTTGGAAATGTCCACCATGTGTAACAGTCATGCTCCCCGTCATACATCCAACCTGTATACAGTCAACTGTGTGTAGATCACATACATGTGTGCCAGTCAGCTCCTTGATGACTGCCTCTATGGGCATTTAGATATGGATACTTAGAGAAAGAGGTGTAGAGTTATGTCGGTCAGTGGACGCACCACCTCTGTGCAAGGGTATAAAAGTTGCCATTGTCCACTCAGCTGGTGGGCAGCCAGTGGTGTCAGTATGATTGCAAGGTTTTCCCAATGGTTTTATTAATCCTTGTCAGATCACATGTGGGATGCAGCCTGGATTGTTAGTATGTGCAATAGGTGCTGTATGTCTTCCAGCGAGAGGCTAGGTATGAACTGCTTTGTAAATATGGAAGTTATGGGACAGGTTGTAGGAATGTCATGTCTCACATGTGGTGGAGACAAGGAAGTGTAGTTGACACAGACAGTGTGGGAGTACAGGTTAGGTATGTGTACAGACCCATTATATGTGGCATCATGATGTATGAGGTCACTGACAACCTGGGCCTGTCCTTTGAGGTCACACATGTAACTACACTGTGCATTGTGGTTCTTCTTTGTGTATGGCTACTTTTGTCACTTACAGTGTCTACACAACATCACAACACTATGTGCTTCTTTTAGCTGAAGGGATTGTGCCTCCATGTTAGGGGGCACTCTCACCCCATCTGTCACACAGCATTGTGCACCTGTTATTGTACATCCTGCTAATGGCAGTTGTCCACCAGTCAGGTTTGCCGAGCCATGACAAGCCTGTGCCCTTCCTGTCATGTACAGCTGAGTTCATCCAGTTGTAGTGCTGCTGAAATAATGATGGGTGTACAGCTCTGCATACTTGCCTGTTCCGTCTGAAGGGGGGGTACTGTCACGCTATGTCAACTATCCCACAGGAGGTAATAAATGACTTTCTTTACATATATGTCTGCATTGTCTGCAAGAGGGGGTACGTGCTGGTAGTTCTAATGAGACTAATCTGTGGCCAGATCCCACCAGGGGAGGACCTCACATGGGGGGGGCTGTACTGGTCACCCATATTGGTAAACACATGATGCAGTACGTTGGTTCCCCATGTGGGGATGTCATGACACTGCTGCAGGGCATTGTAGATAAGGACCTGGGCCATCCATTGGGCAAGTGAGCCACAGCACGACTAACCAACACAGTGTGTACATATTACACTTTCCTAATGTGTTTGTCTGTGCTCTGTACAGACACCTTGCATGACTGTCTTCTTGCAACATACTGGGAGTAAATGCAATACTTACTTGCACAGAGGACAACTAGCATGTAGTACCAAGTGGTGTCCCCAGATCTCTGAATCATGTCACCTGAAATGCCATGATAGGAGTTAGCATGGATATGAGCACTAACACTGTCATACACCTACTAACACTGGACCAAACATTGTTACTTTTGCTCAAGGCCAGATCATGCCTGCTGACTGTAACTGGCGTAGCCCATTGACTGTTACAGTATGCAATGGATGTCAGACATATGTCTCACTCCACCAACCATGGCCTGACAAGGTGTATGACAATATTAGGCCAGCAGGCCCTACTGGAAACTGTGTATATCATGTACAGAGTGTTATGTCAGCTGGTGGATAGGCAAGTGTCTTAACAGTCATACTCTGGGAAGATAGCATTGGGAGACCTACACTGCAATGATGCCAGTCACCAGTGAAGTTCACCATCCTCCATTATTGGTGTACCCCATCTACCTATTCCCTCCCTGCAGTCGCAGCCATTGTCAGTGACCTCTGACTGACTATATTAGCAGGTGATTGCATATTAGGAGCTGTCACAGAATCCCACACAGAACCAACAGTTATCCAGGATGGCCTAAGACACAGTCAGTTGTTTTCTGAGCCACTGACAAAGACTAAATGCCACTGACTGCACTATACTATCCTGTGGGAAATCATCCACCCTTGCAAAATATTGTAGTGTCTGCACACCACACATAGTTGAGCCATTACACATGGAGTTATGGACACAGAGTAATGTAGCCTTTGACTTTCACTGGTCGGTAAGATGTGGGGATGCATTTACTGTTGTACAACCTGTACCGACAGGTTTTGGATGTACATCCCAGACTGTCACTGCTATTCTGAATGTGGCAGTCATAACACCTATCATTGTGTGCAATGGCACCCTTGATATGTCACAAAACAGGCATATCATACAACTATAGATACCACACAGGTTCCATGGTTTACCAATACACAGTGTAGATATCATGTCCTTTGGAGTCCGTGTCATGACTGCACATGCATAGTTTTTATCCTAAATGCTTTGGATGGGATGTGTATGGCTCCATACAGGGAGGTGTCAGATCCCACTGTGTACCTCCCACATATCCATGACATGACTAACAATGTCTTACCTGTTCTACACACCTACAACATCACTGTTGTATACATAATATGTGCTGGAGAGACAGGTATGTAACACAGACAGTACACCCCACATTAAACAGACCCCTCCCCATGCATGTGAAGCACACATCTGCTGTGACATGCATCATGTGCAGGTTACACAATAGGATGCAGAACACGACAATCATAACTCATGTCAGGCAACTGTGTGTACTAGACAGGATATTTGTAGATGGGTCATCTCCATCACCACAGCTTGTAGATGTGTTAGTTCCCAAAACCCTGGTGACAGTTATCAAGGGTAGCAGACCTTTTCACAGATTAGTGATGCATGAGTACACTGAATGCTGCCATTGTCCTTGTTAGCCTGTTAAACACATATGAACCTATGGAGCCATGCACTTGTAGTGTTGTACCTTGCTCAAAACATATTTCTGCTGTGCTAACATGCCGTCCTGTGCTGCTTTATTGCCGCTGTATATCCATAAGTTATCCCAACAGACAACAGAAACAGGTCTGTGACACACATGTCATTGTGTAACTATACAGCCATTACATCATACAGCATAAGGTACACAAACGTATGTGGCGTACTCATGACAAATGCCAACATAAAATATCTGTTGGTAAGCACTACATGTGGCATGACAAAGCAACACTGCATTACACAAGTGCATGTTAACTAATATAGTCACCCTGTGCCTCAGACACATAGATTGATTTCCCAGCATTGATGGTGAGGATGACAAGGATGTGGCACAGGTATCACTACTTGCACAGGTTATTGTGTGTGGGGTGCAGGAGGGCTAGGCTGACCCAAACAGTTCACAGCATGTGTGTGAGTCAGGAAGAGATACAGGTAAGATGGACCACAGAAAGGTGCCATGTGTGTCAGTAGGTGACCTACATTTGACAGTGGTGTGTGAGTGTGTGCATTTACATAGTCAAGCTCAGTGCTAGTCCTACATGTGTGTATGTTGGACAGCTTTGGACCCTACATGGTAGAGTTGACAGTTCACCGTCTCAGGCCCCGAACACAGGAACTGGCTCTGCCAGGAGTAGCACTGACACCTCCGTGTCCAAGGTCAGAAGTGGTTCTAGCACCTGACGGTGACTGCTGTCTGCTGAGACCATGTCCCCCATGGGAATGCCCAGGACCATGCGCCCATGGCCTGCCACATCTTGGTGTGGACAGCACAATCCCCTCTGTAGCTCTGGATGTACTGTCACTACAAGAGCGTGATTGTGCATGACCATGTGAACTCTATGCAGATAGGGTTGCTGACCTGCATCCAGGAGTCTGACACTCAACTCCAACCACACATTCCAGCACAGACAAGTTGCAGTCCAAGACAGACACTCTCTTAGCCCACCTTCTGTCCACTGCATCAGTGAACCCATCCAGGGTGTCCCCAGTGCAGTGGAGGCAGTCAAGTATGTCAGACTGTGCTGTATCCATAACCCTAAGCATACATCTGGTGTTCCATTCAGAACATGCCTGTGACTCCATGATGGCCCGAAACATGTGCTAAGTGCCCTGTGATGTGACACCTTTAACAGGTGGTGGATGGACAGCAGGCCTTCTAAAAGCACACTTGTCAATCTGCCTGTGTGGACCTCACCCAACTGTCTGGCTATGGCCAGTGTCTACACTCACTGGAGCCATAGTTGTCACACTTTCCTGTTCAATGTCCCCACAGTCTAACTGACCAATATCTGTGGCCTCTAGGGACTGGGTATGTGTGGACATACTGACTGTGTGGTGACAATGACAGCAGAAGTGGGATGTCAACATCTGGGACAGATTCAGCCCTTGAAACCCCCACCTGTGCCACATTGTGGCCATCATCATCATCAGAGTCTGAGGAGACACTGACATCAGGTTGTGTAGGGGACAGACACCAAACCCTCCGGTCACCTGAGATAAGAAAGGAAAAAGCAACACATTAATACCTGCACTATTATGCTCTGCAGTACTATGTTGTGATATATGTAATGCTCTATACACTGTTGTCATTGTGACAGACCTGTTGAAAACCCAACCTCATATAGTAGGACATGAGGACAGTACTCTTCCCACTAACAGCTGTAGTTACTTGAAAATAACATCTCATTACACTGCAATCTGATCAGCAACAGTAAGGTACTGTTGATATTTGTGTAGTCTTTGCACAGTTGACACATATGACACTCTGTAGTGTCCTGACAATATTGTCACATCTATCAGTGTGGTCATATGTACAAGGCATAGGTATAAGTGTAACATGTACAGTCAGAATATATGTGTGCAGCTGGAAGTCATGCTGATAGTACAGCAATGCAGGCAGCAGGCCTGGGTTGGCAGTCTAGAGATTACACTGCTGTAAACCTACATCTGTAACAAAACAGTATCATGCTTACCAGGAGCAGGACCATGGGTTTGGTCAATACCTGACAGACCTGAGAAAAGTTGAGGTAGAGGTAATGTCAGTACCACCACATGTTCCACCACCACAAGGTAATATGTCCATATATCTCACATTTACAGTAGTTACTGTGTTAATTGATATATTGGTCAAAATCTGAGTATGACAGTCAAACTGCATTGACCCCCTCCCCCCCAAAAGCAGGCAGACCTGACACCCCCCGTAAGACTATGTACTACATGACACACTGAATGCTGCAGTATTGCAATGCTGGTCAAACTAAGCTTACCTGCATGCTGCTGTGCTGTGGACACTGGCATCCACATCCATGATGTTGGATGTGAGGGATGCCTGGGAGCTATTGTGTGTGCCTAGATTTGCCAGGAATTCCTCAGTGGCTGAGAGTGGTTGTTCCATTGCAGGCCCTCCACCGGTGACACCATGATCCCTGGCTACATATGCTACTCTTCGGCTGCAGCATTGATCATGTCCATTGTGTGGCATTGAACCTGCTCATATGTCTTGCTCTGATGACCAGTGGCATTGACATCATGGATAAGGTCAGCCCACAATGCCTCCTGCTGTTCCCTGTTGTGCCTCCCCCTGGACAGTAGGAGTTCATGGTGTTGATGGAGCCCTTCCAGTATTAACTCATTCTCTGCATCCATGAAAGCTGCATGGCATCTTGCATAGATGTTCCCTGAAAGACAACAACATGTGAACACATGTCAGGATCACATACGTGGAAGTACACTATGTAGAGATACAGCAAGGACAGAATGGCTGGCAATATCTACAGCTTGATCACACATGTCATATTCCACAGTTTACAAACATACTAAGCATGTGGATACAACTAGGATACTAGCTATAGTCAGGTATTCCCGTGTGTGCCATGACAGATACTGCTGTATGTTCATTCAGCCAACACTGGAGTCTATTGTAGTGTGTCCCCAAGGGGCAGCCCCCTGATAATATGTCAAACAAACTGTGCCAAACAAATAGCAGTGTGCTATTACAACCACTGTAAAGGGAGAGTTCCACAAGCCCAGTGTGCCACAATGACAATATACATTTCACCCTTGATGTCTTGCACATCCTCTGTATGTGTAGCAAATCTGGAGATCACTGACATGTCATTATCACAGTTCTAAGAAAGGCTTAATGCTGTAATGACTATTTCCCATAAGTATAGTCAGACATCTGCATCCTGATGTAAAGAAGATGGTTATATACCTGATGGATAGCTGTACTCCTCTGCAGATATGTGCTGATAGGCAATACTTTGCATATGCATGGTGTATGTGAGGCAAGTCTCATACAGAATGGTTCTCCATAGCTAGCTGCTTGCCTTTTTAACATGATTCTCATCAGCAGGTGATTGCCTCTTAAGTAATCTGTGGTTCTGAAATGCTAATTGCAGCCAACACAGCTGATTTGCACTATCATCAGCCAATCACATGCAACCACAGTACAATATATAAGACCATCATGTAGATTAGGGGCCCTTTCTGATATGTTGTGCTGGACATGACTGGACTGAGGAGACTACTTCATCTCAGAGGGTAGGTCTGTAGCAGCAACTTTTACATAGAGATGGGTGTGCTACAGGCTGCAGCTGCTGCAGATAAAAGACACAGACAGAGAGTGTGAACACTTTGGAGGACAACAAGCTGTAGGAGTAACTGTGGTAGCCTTATTGTAGAGGCAGAGCCAGAGTGAGGCTATCCTTTCCAGCCCAATTAAGGCATGTGTTTAAGGTAAGTATGTTAGACAATGATATCACTAACAGAGTACTAGGCCACATGCTTATTGTGTCCTTGAGTAACATGGGGGATAAATATAACAATAAGTCCACCATTTGGGTGACTGTCAGGCTATGTGTTACAGTGTGGTAGTAATTTGGAGCATGTATGAGAGCAGTCCATGTTACAAGCAGGTACTTCAAATGTGTATGTTAGATGTGCAGCTGTGCTAATCAGCACTGTGAGTTTGAAAGGATTGTGTGGTGCACTCTGATATTAGTGGCCCTCATTTACAGTACCTGAGTTAAATTTATCTGTGATTGCATATTAATGCGTGACATGACACTTTATGCACTTATACTTTTGCTATAAGGATATGTGAAGTGTGTTTCTATCTGCAGGCCTATGACTTCCATCAGGGAAATGCAGACATTTTATTTGATATGTATTGTGTGGATAAAGAGTGCATGAATCAGTCATTATTTGCTGGCTTCACAATACTATAATTTCACTGCTGCACATCACTAGATTTGAACCCAGGACTGTGTGTGGCAAAATGTACTGTTTGCAAGCCATTTAACAGACTGAGCTACTGAGTCACTGCTACAGCAGGTATATTTGCAAGATAGCCACGGTGGTGCAGCGGTTAGCGTTGTCACCTCACAGCAAGAGGTTCTCCCGTTCGATTCTCAGCTGGAGCGCCTTCTGTGTGGAGTCTGCATGTCCTCCCCACAGTCGAGTGACCTTAAAGACATGCAGGTAGGTGCGAGCATGAATGGGTGAGCCTTTGTTGAAGGTTGGCCGTCGGACTGGCAACTCGGCATCGTAAACATCCACTGCCAATAATGAGCAGACCGGAGTTCTGCTGTGGTGACCCCTAACCAGGAAAAGCAGAAAGTCAAACCAAGGATATGTGCACACATACAAGCTGTGACAAACATTTTCTACATCCATCAGTATGTGCATGGATTTGTATAGATGTATTTCTGCACCAGGGTCCCAGTTGAACATGTGTTTTGCCATTAATGCCTTAGCAGGTGTCTTTCTACATGTTGATGATAAACGGGCACATTTACCTGCTGTCACAGGCCTCACTTACATACATTATTATGTCTTTGGCTTTCTAGGAGTGTGCTATTGCACCAGAGTTCAAGGTACACTCCCATTTTTCCATTACATTTTAATCAAGTTTGCGCGAAGTGGTGCAGTGTGCAGCTCTGCTGAAATATGCTTAATGACTGTAACTGGGAATTACTATGTTTTGTTTGAACCACCTGTTTTAAGAGTTGTGTGGTGTGGCAGATTAATGCAGTGCTCTGCAGGTGCAATGGGACAGGTATTTATTTTGTAACTGTGTATTACAATTTTAAAAACACATACAATCACTATAGCTCTATTTAGCCAAGCTTAGCAAAGCTGCATGACATCACGCTAAAAAATATAAAGAAAAGAAAAATGGAGAGATAAGAAAGTGGTGAAATGGGGAGAAAGCAGGAGGAAAAAAAACATAGTGAAAGGCAGGTAGGGATGTGCAGGAAGGGTGTAGGAAAGAACCATAACAACCCATTTCTTGTACAGCAACAACTGTGCACTTTGACAGAATTTTTACATGACTTTGAACTCTCACCCCCAGAGAGAGGGGTGAGGACAACATAAATGCATTGTCAAGCCAATTGGATAAAATTACATGTGTCCAGTGGATTCATATGCGAAATGTAGAGCTATGTATGGGACGATATATTTTTTTTGGGACAGGTGCTCGATTTTTTTTTTTTTTTTTTTTTTTTTTTTTAAGATGAGAGTAGAAAGTTGGAGAAGGGACATTGGTACATATGAGGGAGGTAAGTTGGGTAGGTGAGGATGCATTTGCAGACAAACAGGACAGCAGACAGGGGCAGTGTGTGACACATGAGGGGAAGTAAACACCTTGGATAGGGAGGGTGTTGGGGAATATAAATCACATGTGCCTCCACAAGGCAGCAGCATGACTCACATCCCCACACATGGGACTGTCAGCACTACTCTGGCAATGCCCCGAGGGTGGCAATGGTGGAAGCTTGGCACTGGGGTGAAGCTTCCCCACCAGGTTGGCCAGCGTGTTCTCAATTTGGTGCAGGTGGTGGTCAAAACCATGGTAGACTATTATCTGCATGAAAACTGGCAGCTCAGCCCAGGTTACAACTCCCCCTCCAGCACTGCTCCCAGTGGGGGGCCCGTCCCTGTCCCATGGGGCAGTAGTACCCAATGCCACAGGTAGTGCAGAGAAGCAGAGGGGGCACCACTGGTCTGGGTCCCAGATGTGCTGGGACCTGGTGTCATGGCCAGAAGAGGCAATGTAGGCAGATCAGCTGGACCTGGCCTACCTTGATGTGCTGTGGTAAATGAGGTATAGCAATAAGTTAAGGTTAGTAATAACCAAATCATTGTTAGTATTAACAGACTGGAATATCACATTTGTTAATCCGAATACATATTAATGTATATTATATGTATTATATTATATGTATATTATATTTAACAGAATATTAAGTAACATAACAGTCAGTATGTTAACAGCATGCCAGTAAGAATTAAACCATAAGGCCAATAAAACATTTAGTTTGCCAAGATATGTTAATATTAAATCATAATAAAACATAACAATTATAAATCACATTTTGCCAAAATATAGTTAGTTTAACAAAAATATGTTAATATTTGATCATAATAATAAATAACAATAATAACAATAATAATTAAATGAAGATAAGGGGTGGGTAGAGAGAGAGAAACATTCCATTACTGGCAATGCAGACTATATCCCTGAAAACACTGATAAATACTCTACAGGTGTGTAGTATCAGTTTTGAGTACAGTGACTTCAGTTCTCCTATAGCTGATGTAACAAGTACATACCTCTCAAGCTGTTAGCATGGGTCAGTATGAGCCAAGCAATAACAAATGCAGGTACACAGCTACACAGAACATTTTCACATAATGTGGACTTGTATAACTACCAAGGTGTATGTAATCATTTTTCTGGTAATCCTGTGACAGACAGATTAGGCAGTTTTAATCACATTATGAGAAATCATGATACTTGAGAGGCATGTTTGTGCACAGTATTAAACTAGACACCCATCATGCATTAGTTGGCAGGCATGGGAATAGAACCCAGTAGCTGTGACTGCAGGGGACATCTGCAAATAATGTAACAATTGACTGCAGCAACTTAGTACAGCCATGCAGGAATACAGCTGTACTGGAAATGTTTAGACAGATTTATTTAGAAATCAACAATGCTGCCTAACACTTTATTGGTATTGCTGATAAGTGTCTGTGAAATCTAAACACAATATCTGCTCGTAACATGGGCTACCTCAACCATATAACTTTTGTTCCTGGAGTAGGAGTAAATGAGAATATTATGTGACTGATATTGGCCTGGAGACAACCTTGGACAATACTATGAGTTCAGCAATACATGTTACAGGACATTCGTTTTGCATTCTAGAACTATTACAGTGTTATACTTGTCTGCAGTGACAGTAGAACACACATGCATGGAATATAGCTGTACTGCATTTATTAAGACAAATTTCTTTAGGAATCAGCAATGCTACTTAATACTGTATTGGTATTGCTGATAAATGTTTGTGAAGTCCACACACAATATCTGCCCATAGAGTGGGCTACCTCACCCATATACCTTTATTACCTGGAGTAGGAGGAACAGAGAGCATTATGTGACTGATAATGACCTGGAGATAGTGTTACACTTGACTGCAGCAACCTTACCATAGACAAGCAATGCATACAGCTCTACTGCAATGGTTATGACAACACAATCCAGCTGTACACCATTTTGCTTACTGCTATTGATATTGTTTATTGCAATACAGTTGTTATTATTCATTTATTACACTATAGCTGTAATTGCCCATTTATTGCACTACAGTTGTTATTGTGAATACTTTATTGCAGTAAATGATTTACTCTTTTTTGCTTATTGCACTACAGTTAGTATAATAAATTCGTACTTACCACACTCACTGCGCAACCTGGCCAGGCGCCCGGCATGGAACTCAACATTGCAAGCCCTCTCAGCTGCATCTGTTGGGAGAGAAGCACACCATTATGCATACCAGTTTTTCAGACATTCAGCTTGCATTTTGCTAATACCGTGGAATTGAATTTGAACTTGGGTTTTTAGCTAAAAATACTGGTAAACGGATGCATAATTTGACTGAGGATGAATACAGCTTGCTCAGCAGGTTAACAAGTTATTTAGATATACGTATCATGAAATCAGATAAAGAGAGAGGTATTGTTATCATGGATACTATGGATCATGTGGGGAGGATGTTAAAATACATTACATGGAGGTGACACCTATACAGTGGTTTCCATAAATGAAGTACATCTATCTTACCAGAAAATAGATTGCATATTGAATGATTTATTGATGCAAGAAGTTTTTGATCATAGTATTTTTGAGTTTTTATGTAATAGACATCCAAGAATACCAGCCATTTTTGGGATCCAAAGGTTCACAAAAATTTGGATGATTTCCCCTTCAGTTAATAGTAACAGATAGTGGTTCAAAAATCCTATTATTTAACTGTTTTTATCAATAGAAAGTTAAAACCATTCCATGATATCAAAACTCATATATTGTAGGATTTGTGGGATTTTTTAGTTAGGCTCAAGGTTCTCACCTATAGATATGATATTACATTTGTGACTATTAACCATGTTTATCTTTTTACTGTTATTCTCAATGAGCAAGGTATCACTTTGAGGAAATATACATAAATTTGTTTTTTTAACACACAAACATATACTTATAGTCAGTGATGTAATGAAATTAGTATTGAAACATAATTATGTATTTTATGAGGGAGAAATGTTCTATCAGAACAGTGGGATTGCTATGGGTGCAGCTTGTGCCCCCGTTTTTACTAACCTGGTATTATATGCATGGGAATTGAGTTTTGTCACCAGCTCCCCTTATTTTCAGTTTTGTCATTTATACTCAAGGTTTTTAGATGATATATGCATTTTATGGGCAGGTAACTGGGATCAATTAATGGAATTTATAAATTATTTGGAAAGTACTACTGCATTTTTTAAGTTCACTTATCAAATGCATGAACATAAACTTCATTATTTAGATGTGTCTATTTTTAACAATTTTGATCATAAGCAATATGTTTCTAGAATATATTGTAAGCCCACCTATTTCATTTCCTTTTACATTTTAGTAGTAAACATACATTTTTTTAAAAGCGTGATATTATTAAGGGACAGTTTGTTAGAGCAGCTCATATGACATCTCAGCTCTGTGATTTTATACAAGAATGTGATTTATTATAACTGTATTTCTACAGAGAGGTTACCCTGTATCAATAATAAATGAAGTTGAAAACAAAGTTATTACTACTGTATGGGGTAATAAATATGTTTCTATTATTACTAATATGAATTTACATAATTTTTTAACAGGAGCAGGATCATCTATTTTAATGGACCCAAAAGGTGAAAAAAAAACATTTGAACAGGCTTTATATGTAGAATTTAATAAAGATACAAAGACTATTAGGAAGGTAATACATAAATACTGGCATATGTTAAGATAGTTACCTTTGTCCCCGAAGTTGTTTGCAGAAACACCTAAGACTGTATACAAAGAAGGAAGAAGTTTAAAAAAATGTTAATGAAAAGAGAAAAGAAGGAGGTAATAGTAATAATCGTGATAGGACAGGTACATTTAAATATGGGGCATGTAAACAATGTATAGATTTGGTTTCTAGAAACAAAAGCATACTGTAATAGAATTGGAGTAGTATATATTACCATTTGTGGTGAATGTGGCTTTATCTAGGTAATACCAAAAAAGCCTTAAGGAAGCAGATATATGAATGTTTATCTGACATTGGTAAAAACAATGATAGAAATGCTCTTGCAAAACATCTAAAAAATTGTCCTTAAGGGGAATTTTAAGTTCTTTGTTCTTGAACAGGTCAAAATAGATCCACAATATGGTCATTAGGAGGATAAAAGTGAATACAGGGAACTAATTTGGCAGTTGTTTTTGGAAGCAGATAAAGAACCAGGTTTAAATGAATTCATTTCTATACTATCTGTTTTAAAATTAAAGTCTGCAAAATTATAATTCTTCAGTAA
This sequence comes from Protopterus annectens, assembly GCF_019279795.1. NCBI lineage: Eukaryota > Metazoa > Chordata > Ceratodontiformes > Protopteridae > Protopterus > Protopterus annectens. Next base: position 1,824,908,587 of record NC_056741.1, read on the forward strand.
GGTTTTTATATGGATATTTACTTTTGGAAGTATTTTTTATTGTTGGTTGCAGATTTGCATTTTTAAATATATGTGTATTTTTCATGTTTTTTCATGTATTTTGATTTATAAGATCGTTGTCACATTTATTGTAGTATGTTTATTTAAGATGATGTAATGATGGATTAATTAACATTAACTCGATTGGTCAATTGGTGATTGATTCATTCATTTAAACTTGGTTCTTTATCTGCTTCCAAAAACAACTGCCAAATTAATCATTTGGCACCATATTTTTAGTTCTGATGAAATCCTTTAAGTCAGTAGGACAAAAGTTGTTAACTTTATACATTTAAAATAAACATTTGTGTTAAAGTATTTTTCTGATCCTTCTTTTGGGTTCTTGGAGTTATATATAATTTTTTTTGCAATTAGATTACCAGTATGTTCTCCTTGGCAGACTTTTTGTTTTGGTTCCTAGTTTACTTGGTCTTGAGTTCTGTCACCACTGTGCTTTTATTTGGTTAAAAAAAAACAGTGGCAAGGTATTTGTTTAAAGGAGAAAGACTTTCAAAATCAAGGACAGTTAAAAAAAATCAGAAGGAGTATTTACCTCTTCATAACCCTCCCCCCTTACAGCAATCTCTCCCTCTCTCTAACTCTGCATCTCCCTTTGTGGCACCTGATTGTTTCAGACAAATAAGTTCTGAAAGTCATTCAACTGGCGTACAATTTGACAATGATAGTCCCTCCTTACTTTCCAGGGTATTCTGCCTTGCCAGGTAAACCAGATATTCCCATTAATGTTAGTTGCAAAAGTAGAGTTATCTCAGGAAGTCATAGAGCAATTGTTTTGCCTGCCAGAAGCACAAAAGGTTTTTATTCAAGCATCATTCTGGTGCGTTGATAGACCTTTCCTGTGTCAATCTTTTTGTCAAGGTCTCAAAGTTCAAAATGTTATCCCTTCAGCCCCTGTTAAATCTTGACCCTTTACTAGCTTTCATGGTCAAGCTAGACTTAAAAGATGCCTTCTATCACATTCCCATTGGCAAACATTTCAGATGCTATATTTTCTATATTTGGCTTACATTATTTGTTCTCTGTCTTAAACTTTGGAGTATATACTGCTCCAAGAGTATTTATAAAGTAACCAAAAACCAGATACTAAAACAAAAAAGTAGCTGAAACTTTGTACGGAACCACTGATATTTTAAGAAACGTGCACTGACGAATACACACTAAGAGATAAAATACAAGTACTTTAATAAACCATTTTAGCGCTTTCATCTCCAATCAAGACTTCTTCAGAAATAAAACAAAAGCACCAATTAAATACATTTATATACTAAATTGTAATGACATCACCATTAATTAATTTAAAAAGATATGACCAAAAATACGTTTAAAAACGAGCAGCATGTTCACCTGTTTATGCCAACCTTGTTTTACTGGGTTGGGAGAACAGGTTTGTCATTGGTGGCCCCCATTGGGGTAGTGTTAAATTATATCTACGCTATTTGGACGATATCTTTATACTATGGACTGGTATGGAAGAAGACGTCCCTAAATATATAGAATATCTAAATTCCACTACCAACTTTTTGGAATTTACGTACCAATACCATAAAAATTCAATTAAATTTTTGGACAACCATTTCGAAAGAAAAAGAGGGATTCAAATCCTTGGTATATAGAAGGAAGACTTTTTGTAATGCCTACCTACATTTTCAAAGTGAACATCCATTTAGACAAAAAATTAGTATAGTGAAAGGACAGGGTATAAGGGTTGCTAGGATGACTTCCTGTAAAGAGGATTTAGTTAAGGAATTGAATACCATTTCCGATATGTTTTTGGAGGGAGTTTATCCATTGGAGCTTTTAGACAATATTCTTCAAGAAATATATACACAATGGGGTATTAAGTACCATCCCTTGTTAGGTACTTATTCGGAAGGGATATCACGAAACAGTGAAAATGGTTTAAAATCAGGAAATTTTACTAAGGCTTGTATTTTGCAGTATAATACAAATACCCAATTGGTCCAAGAAGCGTTTGAAAGAAAATGGAACATTTTTAGGACTAGGAAGGACATTCTGGACAAAGTAGGCAATAAGCCAAAATTTGTTAATAGAGTAGGTCACAATATTAAGCAGTTATTGGAATATAAATTTGACAATATGAGCCAAGCCAAACAGGGTACAAAGCAATGTGGTATGTGCAAATATTGTCCATACATTACTAAGGAATCTACATTAGTTTTAAATAACAACATTGGGAGCAAAGTTTATTTTAAAAAGGGCAATTGCAATACAAGAGGGGTAGTATATTTGGCTTGGTGCATGACAAGTGGGCATTTTTACGTAGGTAAAACTGAACGAATGTTAAAAAACAAAATATACGAACACTTAAATGATGTAAAAAATCAAAAAACTACAAATGCATTATACAGGCATTCCATTATTTGTGAAAAATTTGATAAATTTGTGTTTGGTATTCTGGAAACAGTACAAATCAACCCTAGAGGTGGAGATTGGAAAAACATTTAAAAAAAGAAGGAGAGCCAGTGGCAATTTAGATTGGCAGCTATGTTTGCACCAGGTTTAAATGATTATGTATCACTTGCACCTATGTTACAAGAAAGAGCCAATAATATATAGGATTAATTGTGTGTTTTTCAATAGTATTAGTTTAAGGTGTTTTATTAGATTAAACATAACATGGATAGAAGTCAGTCACCATGTAACGCTGTCACAAATGGCTATGCAGTGTTGCTCAAGTCAATGGAACTCAACATTAAATTTCAAAGATCCACAGGTACTACTCCTGATAGAGGAAATCATAGTAAACAGTCCAAGTGTAGAAAAACATCCACAGGTACTACTCCAAATAAAGGAAATTGTAGTCAATGATCCAAGTTTAAAAGGAAAACACAGCTTTATTCACAGGATAACATAAATAGTAATAGGCTTCCTCAGACTTTACAAATAACACTCCATAACATCCATTTAAATAGTCCGCCCTATACAATCATTGGTGGACCACAATTAAAGTCATACACTAAACTTAAAGCGCTAAGCATAATATAAAAAGCATACCGATAAATATTTAAAACAAGCTAATGAATGCTTAAATGTTGTGCTTACATAAAATTGTTAAAATATAGTATATTAACTGTCAAAGCACCTTATAAACATACAGCAGGGCATTGTAGAATGTCTACATTAACATAAATATATTATTGTATTGTTAAATTATCTTGGTCTAAAGACCCTTCTACCCTTCAAAAAAGGTTTAATGTGAATTTTATCATTGGTGGCTCATCCGCTCTCCATCTGATGATCCACCTAAGTTCACATTCCAGGGTCTGGTTGATTAAATCACCTCCTCTATAGTTAGTCACTAAATGCTGTATAATGGTAAAATTAAAAATATGGTTGGGACCTTACAATGTTTGGCTAATGCATTAAACTCAGACCCTACTCTAATGTGGTAATTATGTTCCCTGATGCGATCTTTAAAAGTCCTGTTGGTTTTCCCAACATAAAACGAAGGACATGCTTCACACCTTGCCAAATAAACAACATTTTTACTATTGCAATTAGTGTCAGTATTAAAATGAAAGATGTATCCAGTTACCGGGTGTACAAATGTTAGGTCCTTATTAACGTAGCTACAATGATTACACATACCACAAGGTATTGTGTTCCTATCTAATCTAGGGACTATCTGTTTATAGCCTATGTTCTTTGGTTTGCATAATAGCCTCTTTAAGTTAGGTTTATTTCTAAAAGTAATTTTTGGTTGGGGTCCCACTATTCTACCAACCTCACTATCAGATAATAAAATATCCCAATGTTTAAAGAACATACCCTTCACTTCCCTCGTATCTCTAGTGAAGGACAATACTGGCCTAACTTCCATTCCACAGGGTGGCATGCTTTCATCAGAGTGACTAGATTGATCGGAAAAATAGGGTCTAGCTCTAGTTGATCTAAGATCATTCACTTTCATAATAACCTTCTCAATCAAATTATGATCATATCCCCTGTCAATAAACCTCTTCCTCAACTCTTCTATTTCCTTTTTATAACCATCTTCCATAGGGTTATATCTAGATGCTCTCATGAACTGACCTTTTAGTATATTATGGAAAATATGGGTGGGGTGCATACTACCCCTATGAAGGAGTGTGTTTCGATGACATAACTTACGATGAATTGAAGTGTTAAGGAGTCCATTATCCAACTTAAACACATCTACATCTAAGTAAGAAATTCTATTGTCTGAATAATTCAGAGTAAACTTCAAAAAATCAGTAGAGGAGTTCATGAACTCCACAAAACTCCTAAGCGTATCTGCATCCCCAAGCCAAATAAAAAAGAGGTCGTCCACAAATCTACGATATAGACCTACAAATTTTATAAATGAAGCTGACTTGTATAGGAATTTATCCTCCCATGCTGCCATAACAAGGTTGGCGTAGCTATTGGCACAAGATGTGCCCATAGCCACGCCATCCTTCTGAAGGTAAAAATCTTCACCAAACACAAACACATTATTGGACAATATCATTTCGAGGTATAATGTTAATAAATCTATCTTATTTTCCGTAAAATCAGAATGCAGACGTACGTAGTCTTGTATATAGCAGATACCCGTATCATTAGGTATCACTGTAAATAAACTAACAACATCTAAAGTGACCAAAAGATATTGTTTCCCTTCATCCAGGCTATTGATATATGTATATAAATCCAACAAAAATTGTTTACTATCTCTGAGTATACAGTTATTCATGTCACCTAAAGGTCTAAGGGTCATCTCTGTATAGATAGATAACGGTTCAGTCACCCACCCTTGTCCAGCTACAATTGGTCTCATGGGAGGACTGATTCGAGATTTATGTATCTTTGGTAGCCCTTGTATAACTGGTACCACTGGATTTTCTACTTTAAAATATTTATACAGCTCCTCAGTAATGCTTGAAGACATGAGAAGGTCATCAAGTGTATAATAGACATCAAAAACTTTCTGTCTAACTATCCCCTGGTCTATTCTACAATAGAATTTTTCATCACTTAGGAGCTGTGGCATTTTTTCATTATAATTAAATGAATCCATTAGTACAATTGGGCCGCCCTTATCAGCTGGTCTGATGACAAGCGTGTCATCATTTCTCAGATCCTTCAGTGCTTTTCTTTGTTTATAATTTAAATTCTGACCATGGTTCATATGCTTATGGGTCTGAAAATAGGTGTAAATATCATTCTCCATGACTTTACCAAAAACATCTATCACCGGGTGAAGCTGGGGTACATAGGTGCTATTAGAACGAAACCGAGGAACATGATTGACATCATTATTTATACCAAAATCTAATTTAAGTTGAACATTCCTGGTAAACATTTTAGCATCAATAATCAAGTCAACAACATTATCTCTGCAAGTGGGTATAAAATGTAGGCCCTTATTCAACACCTGTTTCTCAATTCCATTTAATATTTTACTGGAGAGGTTCACTATTAGTGAGGAGTCCTCTCCCACATCTTCTTCAGTGTGGGTCCATTGTAATCCTCTATCGACCCCTTTCTTTTGTGTCTGCCCCTGCTTGCTGAGCGTTTTCTTTCTAAAAATTGTCCCTGTGCTATCGGGAAAGGGATATTACCCTTCTGAGCTGATACATTTTCAGTTCTCCCCCCTTGTATAACTTTAGGTCTAACCACAGCTTCTTTAAAATTCTGCATATTATTACCATTTATAAGTGGATTACTTAAATCATCCCTTCTCCCTTGTTGTTCCACTGGGCTTTTTACATTGCCCTGCTTAAACATATCACCTTCAATCTCTTGGGTATTATTACTCTCTTCAATTATTAACACCGGTGTCCCAACAATAGTTTCTGTTGTATTATTTACATTAACCGTCTGAATAATGTTACTATTTGTCGTTGAATCTGTGGCAGTATGCGGTGCAGACTGTTCCAAAGGCGTCCGTACAGAGGCCCTAGAAACAGTTGACGCATAACTACCTCGGTTGTTAAAAGTAATACTATCTGCATTCCTATTCTGTTCTCTAGGCCAAGTAAATACCTGATTACTACTAAAATCCTTAACATCCCTGGTGATTTTCACCTTCTTCTGTTCTATTAAACGTTTCTCAAACAATAAAACATCATCAAGTACCCGTTCTACTTGATTATGCATGTGAACATTAACACATTTCTTATTAAGGTCATAGAAACATTGGTTAACAAAATTTTTTGACACATCCTCCTCAGGTGTGTGATAGTCAATGAGTAATTTCATATAACTATAGCTTAATTCAATATTAAGCTGCTGCCATTTAAAAAGAAGGTCAGGGAATATATTCCCCGACGTGGGCATCTTTAAAATACGAAGCCCATGAGGTACAATTTTCTTAATTAGGCAGGCTTCAAAATACTGCCACTGTACCTGTAATTTTTTAAGTTTCATGAAGGCAACCTCGAGTTCTTGTAACTCCTTAGTGATGTTCAACGAATTACTAAAAGTCTCTGCATTGCCATTAGGTTCAATGTTCGGTTGGAAATCCAAAAGTACATTGTCGCTACCAGCCAAGCAAGCTTGAAAGCGTAAAACGCCCTTGCTCGCATTCCCTTTGTCCGCAACCACTAGTACGTAAGGAAGTTCGATATTAGGATTACTAGTGTTAGCCATTCTCTTAGGTTGCTGCGCACTAGAAATATAAAGTAAACAGCACAACAAAACATAGCACAGCAAACCAACAGAGCTTGTCGACAGCGTAAATAAATAAAAATGAAAAAAGTCAGTCACCATGTAACGCTGTCACAAATGGCTATGCAGTGTTGCTCAAGTCAATGGAACTCAACATTAAATTTCAACGATCCACAGGTACTACTCCTGATAGAGGAAATCATAGTAAACAGTCCAAGTGTAGAAAAACATCCACAGGTACTACTCCAAATAAAGGAAATTGTAGTCAATGATCCAAGTTTAAAAGGAAAACACAGCTTTATTCACAGGATAACATAAATAGTAAGCGCTTTCGCCGTTAGGCTTCCTCAGACTTTACAAATAACACTCCATAACATCCATTTAAATAGTCTGCCCTATACAATCATTGGTGGATCACAATTAAAGTCATACACTAAACTTAAAGCGCTAAGCATAATATAAAAAGCATACCGATAAATATTTAAAACAAGCTAATGAATGCTTAAAAGTTGTGCTTACATAAAATTGTTAAAATATAGTATATTAACTATCAAAGCACCTTATAAACATACAGCAGGGCATTGTAGAATGTCTACATTAACATAAATATATTATTGTATTGTTAAATTATCTTGGTCTAAAGACCCTTCTACCCTTCAAAAAAGGTTTAATGTGAATTTTATCATTAAGACCCGGTGGCTCATCCGCTCTCCATCTGATGATCCATCTAAGTTCACATTCCAGGGTCTGGTTGATTAAATCACCTCCTCTATAGTTAGTCACTAAATGCTGTATAATGGTAAAATTAAAAATATGGTTGGGACCCGTTGCCTTACAATGTTTGGCTAATGCATTAAACTCAGACCCTACTCTAATGTGGTAATTATGTTCCCTGATGCGATCTTTAAAAGTCCTGTTGGTTTTCCCAACATAAAACGAAGGACATGCTTCACACCTTGCCAAATAAACAACATTTTTACTATTGCAATTAGTGTCAGTATTAAAATGAAAGATGTATCCAGTTACCGGGTGTACAAATGTTAGGTCCTTATTAACGTAGCTACAATGATTACACATACCACAAGGTATTGTGTTCCTATCTAATCTAGGGACTATCTGTTTATAGCCTATGTTCTTTGGTTTGCATAATAGCCTCTTTAAGTTAGGTTTATTTCTAAAAGTAATTTTTGGTTGGGGTCCCACTATTCTACCAACCTCACTATCAGATAATAAAATATCCCAATGTTTAAAGAACATACCCTTCACTTTCTAGTGAAGGACAATACTGGCCTAACTTCCATTCCACAGGGTGGCATGCTTTCATCAGAATGACTAGATTGATCAGAAAAATAGGGTCTAGCTCTAGTTGATCTAAGATCATTCACTTCCATAATAACCTTCTCAATCAAATTATGATCATATCCCCTGTCAATAAACCTCTTCCTCAACTCTTCTATTTCCTTTTTATAACCATCTTCCATAGGGTTATATCTAGATGCTCTCATGAACTGACCTTTTAGTATATTATGGAAAATATGGGTGGGGTGCATACTACCCCTATGAAGGAGTGTGTTTCGATGACATAACTGAATTGAAGTGTTAAGGAGTCCATTATCCAACTTAAACACATCTACATCTAAGTAAGAAATTCTATTGTCTGAATAATTCAGAGTAAACTTCAAAAAATCAGTAGAGGAGTTCATGAACTCCACAAAACTCCTAAGCGTATCTGCATCCCCAAGCCAAATAAAAAAGAGGTCGTCCACAAATCTAGAACATAGGCTATAAACAGATAGTCCCTGGATTAGATAGGAACACAATACCTTGTGGTATGTGTAATCATTGTAGCTACGTTAATAAGGACCTAACATTTGTACACCCGGTAACTGGATACATCTTTCATTTTAATACTGACACTAATTGCAATAGTAAAAATGTTGTTTATTTGGCAAGGTGTGAAGCATGTCCTTCTTTTATGTTGGGAAAACCAACAGGACTTTTAAAGATCGCATCAGGGAACATAATTACCACATTAGAGTAGGGTCTGAGTTTAATGCATTAGCCAAACATTGTAAGGCAACGGGTCCCAACCATATTTTTAATTTTACCATTATACAGCATTTAGTGACTAACTATAGAGGAGGTGATTTAATCAACCAGACCCTGGAATGTGAACTTAGATGGATCATCAGATGGAGAGCGGATGAGCCACCGGGTCTTAATGATAAAATTCACATTAAACCTTTTTTGAAGGGTAGAAGGGTCTTTAGACCAAGATAATTTAACAATACAATAATATATTTATGTTTATGTAGACATTCTACAATGCCCTGCTGTATGTTTATAAGGTGCTTTGATAGTTAATATACTATATTTTAGCAATTTTATGTAAGCACAACTTTTAAGCATTCATTAGCTTGTTTTAAATATTTATCGGTATGCTTTTTATATTATGCTTAGCGCTTTAAGTTTAGTGTATGACTTTAATTGTGGTCCACCAATGATTGTATAGGGCGGACTATTTAAATGGATGTTATGGAGTGTTATTTGTAAAGTCTGAGGATTTATGTTATCCTGTGAATAAAGCTGTGTTTTCCTTTCAAACTTGGATTATTGACTACAATTTCCTTTACTAGGAGTAGTACCTGTGGATGTATTTCTATACTTGGACTGTTGACTACGATTTCCTTTATCAGGAGTAGTACCTGTGGATTTTTGGAATATAACATTGAGTTCCATTGACTTGAGCAACACTGCATAGCCATTTGTGACAGCGTTACATGGTGACTGACTTTTTCATTTTTATTTATTTATGCTGTCGACAAGCTCTGTTGGTTTGCTGTGCTATCTTTTGTTGTGCTATAACATGGATAGAAATTAATGGATTTCAATTTAAGAATTTTAAAGTTTATTCTTGTATTCAAATCTATTATTAAATTATTTATTATTTATTATTATTTTTTAAGTAAAGTGAAAGTTTATCTATGTATATGACAAATATTATACAACAAATATTTAGTGGTTAATAATTTATTGGACACAAAACAGTAGTTTATACAAGAATGTTTTTAAACGTATTTTTGGTCATATCTTTTTAAATTAATTAATGGTGATGTCATTACAATTTAGTAAATAAATGTATTTAATTGGTGCTTTTGTTTTATTTCTGAAGAAGTCTCAATTGGAGATGAAAGCGCTAAAATGGTTTATTAAAGTACTTGTATTTTATCTCTTAGTGTGTATTCGTCAGTGCACACTTCTTAAAATATCAGTGATTCCGTACAAGGTTTCGGCTACTTTTTTGTTTTAGTATTTATAAAGTGTCTGGCTTAAGTAATTGCTTATTGCAAACTTAAAGGCATTCATATTTTTTTTCTATATTTGGATGAATTGTCTTATATTTGCAGATTCTTTTTAAGTTGTCAAGACGCCTTACTGCGTGAGTGTTCATATTTTTCGGGTCTATAACACACCATCAAACTTACAAAAGTTTGATCGTTGTAATATCGAACCCTACTGTCCGAAACCCAACAAAACCGAAAGCACAGAACAGCGATTTTTTTCCCAGGGAACAAAAATTGCTGTTCCGTGACAAAAAAAAACTTAACCTTAAACTTAAACTGAAGTGGGGGCTTCGCCCCCCACACCTGCCAGTGTGGGGGGCTGTGCCCTTCACACCCCTCTCTGCTTAAATATACCAATTCCGAGATCGCACCACAGTGGAGGAAATAGCAAAGCCCCGAAAACGGACCACTGATTTTTTTTCCCTGAGAAAAAAGTTGATGTGCCGTGGCTTCAGTATTTTCCACTTTCGGACTTTAGGGTTTGATATTACAATGTTTGAACTTGTTTTAGTTCAACATTGTAATATAGACCCACATTTTTCTACTCAGTTTTGGTTTTTAAGTGAACTTAAAGAAATCTTCTCTCATCCCTTCTCATAAAATAGTTTGGCATGTCTGTTAGAGTCTGCCAAGGGAAGAGCCTTTCTTCTCCAGACAAAGTAATGATGTTTTCAAAGTTCTTCCTTAGTTTTTCCAAAAAAAAAAATACAGATATATGGCAGAGAATTCCTCAGGATTCTGGCTTATATGATTGTTATGGTTTCCCTGACCAGACTTCACATGAGAAAAAAATCAGTGGTACTTCAGTATTCAGCATCTGCACACTTTATCTTTTCAGATCCCAGTTCTGGGGTTTGTAAGGACGGAGATACTGTAGATAAACCAGTTCTGTCAGAATCCACAGCTCCCATTCTTCCTTTCACTCCCTTTTCAGTGTACCACAATGGATGCTTCAGATTTGGCATACAGAGCTCTGTCAAAAAGAGTGAAATTTGAAGGTTTGTGGAACAAAAAGGACATAAAAAAGTACATAAGTCTAAAAAGAGATGATGGTAGTAATAAATACTTTGAAAACCCTAAATCATTGCTGGTCTCTTGGACCTCTGCACCTCAGTTTAGCAGTAAGCATATCCCCAAATTCCTGTAATATTGCTTGGATCTCCTGAAACTGGGCAATATTTAACTGTTGTGACAGGCCTACTCTATCCACTGAGGTGTAAGACAGAACCTACTCTAGGAGGTCCACTTCCAGATCCACTTCTGGTTCCTTCAGTAACTCACAGCAAATTTTAAGTACCAGGGTCTTCCTTTAATAATAGAGCTTTATCATGTTAACTTGGTAGAGTTTGTGCTTCTGCCATCTGTCTGGCAAGTCTACCATGTAGTTACCATTACTCACCTTTTTTACAACAGTGATAGGGCCCTCTCAGGCTGCCTACAGCTGCTTGTGTCTAAGAGGAATACACACCACCACTTATTGCCCACCAGTATTCTTTCTGGTCATAGCTGTCCTATCATACTATACGTTTTGCTGCTCTTGTGCCAGAGACAGTTGTTCATTGACCATCCCCATCAGCTCCCTAAGTTTTTAAGCTTAACCTTAAAGTTTAGCATGTACACTACAACAGACTCATTGTAGGAATTGCACTCACCCTCCTGCACTTTATGAATTAAATCCGGGGAATTATATCCTGTAACTATACAGCAACCTAAAGGGTAAAAAAATATACATTCCTAGGGCACTTCCCTGTATGCAAAGAACAGGTATTTGTCCTACTCCTTGCTGAACTGGTCTACAGCTGCTGTTAACATGGTCTTCAGTGTAGAATTTTTCCTCTTCTGGGGATTGTGGGGGTAGCCTTTAGATGCTTTACCCTGCAGCTCTTCCACAAATAGGCCAGCAGGTCTGACCTAAAGTTGACACCTCTGTTCATCACTTGTTCTCTAGTGAAACCTACCCTGCTGAAAATATTTAACAAAGCATTTGCCACCTTCTCTGCTTTAGTGGAAGACAGAGCTACCACTTCTGGTTATCTAGTGGCATAATCCACCGCTATAAGGATATATTTTTACCTGTGGAACTGAGGTACTCAGGGATCTCACATATCCATATCTATCCTCTGAAATGACTCTTAAATAACAAGCAAATGCATCAAAGCAGCATTGGCTTTGTCACCAGCTTTTCCAACGTTTTGGCACTGCTCATGATCCAGCAGCACCCTGTTGCATCCTTAAGGCCAATAAACATTCTGCATATGCTGCATTTTAGTATACTTTATGCTCATACAGCCTGCAAAAGAAATATCGGGTCTATATCAACATTCCAAAGAGGGAAAATGCTGAATGTCAAAACGTCGAACCATAAATATCGAATGGTGAAAATAGCAAAGCCCCGGGACATCGAATTCTTACCTTGGGCAAGATTTCAGTAGGCCGGTCCATGGCTTCGCTATTTCCTCCACTGTGGTGCGAGAGTTATGGACCTTAGAGTTAGGGTGCAGGTTAGGGTAATTGGATAGTTAGTAATGTATGTATGGTGTAGTGTAGAGTTGTGTTTTGTTAACTGCATGTTTGTGTATTAATTAGTTTGTTTGTGTATAGATTTGTAGGGAATGTGTGCGATAGTTACGGACTTAGGGTTAGGGTGCAGGTTAAGGTAAGTGGATAGTTAGTAATGTATGTGAGGTTTATGTGGGGTTGGGTTTTGTTAACTGCATGTGTGTGCTTTATTTATTTTGGTGTGCTTGTGTTGTGTGTATGTTTCTCGGAACAGCAAATTTTTTCCCTGGGAAAAAATTCGCTATTCTGAGCGTTCAATGTTTTCAATATTCAAAATTCCAAGTTCGAACATATGGTGTTCGACATTTTGGAATTTCAAATATATGATATAGACCCAAAATATCATATGTTATAACCTGAAGTGCCTTTCAGTAGGCCCTGAAAACTAACAACTGCTGTATTATTTCTCCCTGTAGCCATCATATTGGTGGCCTTTACCTGTACAACAGTCCTTTATACCAGTATATGACCCCCTCTGCCTTTGAGTATCAGGAACATCTTTGTCTGCCTCCCTGAAGTCCAGTAATGTAGGGTCTCAGAGATGAGTCTGCCTTAGCTCCTCCTTACTGACCCTTCCCAGCTCTTCTTCCAAAGTAAGCATGATATCTTGCCCCAATGGTGCTTCAAGTTCTGACTGACAGCTGTCACGTACCTCTCCTCCTGAAGCATCACCTTCTAAGCAAAGCCCAGTACCTTCCAAGCTGCTGTGACTCAAACCCCTATATGCTTTTATTGACCAGCTCCCCCTGTAAGGTAGCCACATTACAGCCTTCCACATGTGGTTGCTGCCATTCCTGGTGTGAATATAACACTTTGAACCGTAGTCACTGCATTGTCAGTCATTTCCTGTTAAGGACATTAGTAGGGATATCATCAAACACAGCCTCTTGCTGGCACTCTTACTCCACCCTCTTTCCATTCTAGATAATGTCTAGCCAAATGTATCTGAAAAGGTTTCCCACTTAAGGCCCTAAGTGGAATGGATTGCATAGAGAAATAGTGCTCCTGTCTGACCGTTGTAGGCTTGACTAAGGCTTTGTTTGAAGTTGTGTCCCTTTAACCAGTAGCTCCCTTCCCTTCTACCAGGATAGGATACAGACTTTTTAATAGTTGTGTACAGCAAGTATCTCTAGACAGACCACTGTCAGTGTTAGTCATCCTTGATGCTTCCTGAGATCTTTTTTCTGCTATCTGCTGCAGTGGATAGCAAGACTGTAAATGCTCCATTTTTGATCTGATGTTATCCTAGTCACCATTCATCACATATGGGTCCAGGATCTGACATCGGATCCAAGCCAGCACACTTAGGCAGCAGCTTAGCTCAAGCTCCTCCCCTCCCATCATGCTCTGCTGCCCTCTAACCTCTCAGATCTTGTTTGCCGCTTTAACTGTCAGATGCAGATATCCCAGCTCCTTAGTAGTTTCATATTTATAAATAATTAGGTTCTTTCTTTGGGATTTTCTTCTAAGCCTTTCCTTATTTTCCTAAGTTTTTTAGTTGTAGTATACTCCATTGAGTGTGCAGTTGTGTCTTTTACTCCTCCCTTTGGTCGTTTTGGTTGTTTTGGTTTTTGGTGCCCTTTTTTTGGTTTGGAAGTGTGGTAGTGTAGAAACCCTTTCCTTGAGTTACTTATTGTCAGTTTTATTGTAATTTATTGGTCTCAGTATTTTTCTGTGTAGGACAGATCTTAGCATTTTAGACCTCTTGCCTGGTTTTCCAACTCCTCTTTGGTTTTCCCTTCGGCTTTGGTGGTGTTTCTCTATGTCAGAGAAGCCTTTAGGGTTTAACAGGTGCTCCTCATGCAGTTGGAAGATACCCATTTCTGAATCAGATGAGGAGTGACTCTACTGTCTCTGTACCGGCCACCTGGAGGTTGAATGCAGCATTTGTGCTGCATTCAACCCCAGGGCCCTGGTCAACTGCCAGAATAAACTTGTTTTAAAAGGCATGGTTCAGGGGGTCCCTTGGTCAAGAAGTCGTCCACCAAGTCAGGGTCCTCTGGCCATAAAAGAAAGCCTTCCTTTTCTTCCTCTTCAGGGGAGGGTTCCTCTAAGAAAGCTTGGCTGCCAGATCCCAGATCCACAGATTCGACTCCAGCCTTAGCAGTATCGGAACAGAGGGTCACAGTTCCGAGGGCTTTGAGAGAGTTGACTCCCAGATCAAAGGCCTCCAGAGCGAGGCTTTTGGATCTGAGCCAGAGCAGACCTGTCACGGATCCAATCCCTTTGGATTCGAGGGGTGTGAGACTATTTCCTTGGACCCTCATGTTTCCTCAGATCCAATATGGTCAGATCCAAACCCATGTCAGATCCCATTCTGGTTGAGGATCTTCCCTCGGATCCTGTAGGAGGGGATCATTTGTTTACCCCTCTGTGTAGAACCCGTTCCCCAGACCATTGGGAAAGGCCATCAGGGTCCCAGCATGGGTCTCCAGCTAGGTCCTCTGTTTCCTCCCGATACTCCAGTAGCATCCTTCCCTCTGACATGGACAGGATAACGTGGTCCTTTTTGAGGGCTCAAATTGAACTGGGGCTTTTGGCCTCCCCAGCCCACAAGATTAGGGAGCCTTCTCCCACTCCCCAACTTCTTTCTCCTCATCTGACTTCTCAAGTTTTGGACTTAGGGGAGCCAGTGCACACCATGGACTTGTGTTGTCCCTACCCCATCAGAGTCTATGGCCAGTTCTGCTCCCCTTTCCCTGGGACAGGTGGGGCCACTGGTCTGGGTTGTTGCTCTGGAGTCTGTGGGGGCTGGTTTGAATCCAGGCCTTTTGGACCGTTCTCTGCTCCTCAGTGCTTTGGCTGTTGATAGCTCTGGGCTGACATTCTCCAGAGGGTTGGAGGTTCTGGCAGGGTCTGCTCCTTCCTCCCTTGTAGTATTGTCAGCCATGGAGGGAGAGGGGGCTTTGTCCAGTTGCTCTGTGTTCTGGGTGGTGGAAAGATCTCTCTGTGCTTCCACAGTAACCTCCCCTGCTCGCCGTGCTTCATCCCAGCCCCAGAGTTTGAGTGGACCCTCTCATCCTGCTCCTGATCAGCCCGTTTGACCTAGCCTCCAGTGGAGAGTTACCCCTATCGGGGTCCCCACCTCTTACACGTCTTCCCTCGAGCCTCCCGCAGAGGAAGTCCCTCAGAAGAGGATGTGTAAAAGGAGACATCTTGACTCCCGGTTGGAGTCTTTCACAGAGGACATGGATATCGATGAAGGGGACAGATCCCCAAGGTGACCGCCTGATGATGTCTGTTTTGGGAACATCCTGGAGATTCTTAAAGTCAAGGGCGGTTGGTCTGCCCAGCCCCCTGTCCTCTGAGGAAGCCGTGTTTCTGGAGGCTTTCGGTATGTGCCCATCTACCTCTTGGGTGACCCCCCCCCCGCTGACTCCTTGATCAACCTTATTGCCAGCAGGACTTGGAAGGAACCAGATACACTGGTGCTAGTACCCAAGTGAGTGGACACATTTTTGAGCCCCCTATCAGATAAGGCTTTTTGGTCCAAGGCAGTTCCAGTAGATGAGATTGCTGTAGCTGCCACCACCAAAAAAGAGCTGGTGGAACAGAGTTCATCTCTCCATATTCCCAGTCATGAATCAAGGGCATTGGACAGATTTGGAAAGCAGGTGTTCACTTCAGCTTCTTTCAGCCTGCGAGCATTAAAGTACCTGACGTATTTTATCCATCTCCAGAGGGATTTGATAAAGAAGCTTAATACTTCACTCTCAGAGTCCATGCCTGCAGAGGAATTTAAGGTCGTTTCTCCCAAACTGGCCACTCTCACATCCATAGCTAACAAATCCATAAGGTTGATATCCAATGCTGCAGAGGGTTCTTCATGGGCTATGGGCACAGGCATTGCCATCAGGCGTTATGCCTGTCTGCGTTTATGTGGGTTTGCAGAGGCCTTTAAAGCGTCATTCACCAATGCTCCCTTTGATGGTTCACCCCTCTTTGGACCAAGCGTCAAGGAAACTTTGACCCACAGTGAGCAGGAAGGGAAAACACTGTCGGCAATGGGGATCAATTTCTCTACTCCCCAAAGGTCCTTTTCCAAGACCCAATGGGGAACAACGAGATGTGGTTCTGTACGTCGCAGTCTTCCTTTCAGGTGGCTCAAGAAGATTCCTCTTCCAGGGGATGGGGGAGAGGTTTCAGTGATCGATGAAGCCCTAGGGGCAGAGGAGGCCTGCAAAACCAGGGTTCCAAGGAGTCTTTCTCTGAGAAGCACTTCCAGTGCCCCTGAGGTGTTGCCCGGCTGTCCCTCCCTGGAGGAAGTCAGGGTTCATTTATCCTTGCACCTTTTGGCCTGGGCAAACTTCACAACTGATCAGTGGGTACTGTATTCCCTTTTCCAACTCCCACCAAAAAACAGAAGTCTCTTCAATGAGCCACCCAGTCAGAGAGAGAGTTAGCCTGTTTGGAGGTGACCAACCTAATTCAAAAAAAGAGCCATCCAAAAGGTCCCCTCAGGACAGGGAGGATCCGGAACTTACTCTTGCTTCTTTTTGTTACTGAAGAAAACAGGGGACCTACGTCCAAGTCTGGACCTCAGTCAGTTGAACCTCTCAGTCAAGAAGTCAAAGTTCCAGATGGTCACTGTACAGTCCATTGTGCCCCTTCTGCACAAAATCAGCTAGCTGTGGATCTCCAGGACGTGTACTATCATATCAAAATAGACAGGCAGTCCAGGGGATTTCTCCACATTCACATAGGAACCGATCACTTCCTGTTCAGAACCCTGCCTTTGGACTCACCACAGCTCTCTGGGTGTTTACCAGGTGTGTGGCAGTGGTAGCAGCTCATCTCAGGCTGCAGGGTTTCCAGGTGTTTCCCTATCTCAACTATTGACAACTCACAGTTCCCATACAGCATCAACTGGTGAAGACCATGCACTTTCTACTTCAGTTCTTTGATCAGTTGGGGATAACAGTGAATCTTGTCAAGTCTTCCTTGACCCCATCTCAACAGCTGAAATTCATAGGCACTTAGTTGGACACTACCTCAAAGACTGCAGCTCTTCATCTCCAGTGCGTGCTTCTTATTTGGTCTCATGTCCAATCTCTTCTGGAGCAAACTCGTCCTACAGTGTCACTGATTCTAAGTGCTCTAGGATCTATGGCAGTAGCCATTTCCCTGGTCCCTATGGCCAGGTATTATGTGAGAGTTCTACAGTGGACCCTGGCGGTTCAGTGGTCTACCCTCTCTCATCCTCTGTCAGTCCCTATATAGCTCACTCCAATATGTCGAAGACATCTGTCATGGTGGATGCACTCTCCAGACCTCCTAGAGGGCAGGTCTTTTTCTCCCTTAGTTCCAACGGCCACGGTGACCATGGATGCTTCCCTCCTGGGGGGGGGGGGGCACTTCCAGGGAAAGACTGTCCAAGGGACATTGTCTCAGTTAGAGACCAAACTGCACATAAATGTTCTGAAGATGAGAGCAGTCCTTCTCTCGTTACAAGCTTTTCAAGACTACCTTCTTCTAGGGACAATAGAAGTTCACACAGACAACATTGCTATTGTGTGGTACATAAACAAGCAAGTGGGCACACGTTCTTATCTGCTTTGACGCAAGGCCATGACGGTTTGGGAGTGGGTGATGTACTTGTGGTGCTTTCTCCTTGCAACGCACATTCTCGAAGCATTTAACATGCTAGTGGACAAGCTGAGCAGGGCTATTCTGACCCCTCACGAGTGGTCCCTGAATCCATTAGTGGTGAAGCAGATTTTCCATTGGTGGGGCCAACTGAGCTGCAGTCTGTTTGCTTCCCCTCTCAACCACAAATGCAGCAACTACTTTGCCCTGATCCCCCCAGAGGGGAGTCCCCCAGGGATGCTCTGACTCAAGATTGGCCTACAGGTCTACTTTATACCTTTCCATCCTTACCTTTAATTCTGAGTGATCTTCAGAAAGCAAGATGCCTCAGCATGCAGTTGATCCTCATTGCCCCCTTTTGGCCTCTTCTACAGACTCATCTGAAGCACCCAGCTTGGGTGTTCACTCTGGTGCCAGATTTGAACTCTCATCCCTCTCTCCGTCCACTCCCAAATTTGCAGACCATCTGTCTGACAGCTTGGTTTGTCCAATTCCAATGATTCTTGCTAAGCCCAGGTTTGTGTCCCCTGTGAAGGATATTATCCTTGCTTCTCAAAAATCTTCTACCAAGAGATTCTACCAAAGTAAGTGGAGGAGATTCTCTGTGTGGGCTAAAGGTCAGAATCTGGATCCCTTTTCAGCTCCTATTTCTGACATTCTCCTTTTCCTGGCTTTCCTTTTTTAGGAGGGCACTAGTTTCTCTATGATTAAAGTCCAATTGGCAGCAATTTCTAATTTTCATCTCAATAATGAACCTACATTCTCTTCTCGCCTCTGCAAAGCCTTCTTAAAAGGTGTCTTCTTGTTGCGGCCTTCACTCAAGGACCCTTCTCCATTGTGGGATCTTGCTCTGGTGCTGCAATCTCTAACTAGGCCCCCTTTTGAGCCTGCTGCATCCTGTGACCTCAGATTTCTTTCTTGGAAGACTGCCTTTTTGGTGGTGATAACCTCATCAAAAAGAGTATCAGAGGTAAGTACTAGGCTATTGGCCATAGGGCCTATACAAGCCTAGCCAAAAAGGTACCCTGGCTTTCGCCACCCAAGGAAATTATTTTCCTGTGCCCCTGTCAAGCAGAGCTGCAGAAGTGATCCCTGGGGTGAATTTCCTATTACCCATCCAATCATTAGAATTGCAGGCTCTTACCATTAAGCCTCCTTATTTGATATTTCATAAAGATAGAGTGGCCTTGAAACCCAACCCTTCCTTTATGCCAAAAGTGGCCACTGAAGTGAACCTCAATCAGTCTGTTGAAGTCCCAGTGTTCTTTCCTAATTATGCTAATAAGGGGGATTACATTTTACATACCTTAGATGTTCATCGTCAGCTTCATTTTTATTTTCATAGAACTAAGTCCTTTCGTCTCTCAGACCAATTGTTTGTCGCATTTGCAGTGAACCAGAAGGGCCAAGCTGTTTCAAAAATTACTATTTCCCACTGGATTTCTCAGTGCATTTCTTACATATATGCATATATATATGCAATATAGTCAGTCATATGTTCATTTGCCTTTCTTCTACATTCTCAGAATTACGTTTTGTATATCTCTGGGGTCAGCTTGAAACATGCAAGCAAACATTTATTAACAAGGATCTGAAAAACTCACGCAAATCCCCACTTTTGTCCCCTTTACACTTAATAAAAGAAAAAGTCACACTGCTACACACATTTTGCAGACTGTGTGTTACTAGTATGCTATAAGCAAGAGTGAGAAAAACATATAGGTTCATAGGTTAAGTATTAGGCTAGCTACCATTTTAGGCCATTTTAAGCCTAGCCAGCTTCCTATTGTGTGCTCAAAATAACCTATCCCATTTGGTAATAGATTGGCCTTACCTATCCTATGGTCAATAATTATATATTACTCCTAATAATGATACATTACTCGTAATGAGAATAACTGGGGTCATACTATAGATAATTTGAGGGGACCTATGCATGGGATAAAGCGTTTAGGAGCTGCCTCTTTACATTAGTAGTACAGGGAGCAGTTCTGTTTCCCATCCATGGATCTAAGCTGCACTTGAATACGGACAGGGGTGAACTTTGTTTTATGTGGATGGGAGTCTATTCCATAGCAATAGTATACTCTGAGAGATATACTTGTCCCTTCAAAACATTTTGTTGATGTGGCAGAAGAGGTTTAGATCCCTAGAGTAAATATTTCTGATGACATTTGGCTTGCTGATGTGCAGTAAATCCAGCAGTAATGGGTCAGAGGATGCCATTGCTTTATGTTACAATGTCCTTCCCAAGCAGCTTGAAACCCTCAGATGCAGACTGAATATATGGACTGTGAGCACCAAACAGGTCATATGAGTTATGGTGGTTCGAGCCTAGTCTATTTCACTGTGCATTTATAAGTCTAGAAGAAGAGTGCCCATCTACATAGTTTTGTGTATGGATTTTGCTGTCTGTTTAACAGCAGCAGCAGTGGGGCATGGTCTGTAACCAATGTAAATTCTTAACCAAGAAGGAAATACTTTAGGCGAGGTAATGCTCTGTTGATTGCCAAATGTTTCCTTTCTATATTACCAGAATACCTGGTTTCCGAACTACTCAATATTTATCACAAAAATGTATGGGATTCTCTTTCCCAACAAAGATCTGTGATAACCTTGTTTCAAAGCCTATCCCTGATGCATCAGTATGTACTGGAAAAGGCTTACTGAAATTTGGAGAGGCTAATACAGGCACTGAACATCATATTCTCTTCAGCTGATTAAAAGCACTGTCTGTCTCTTATGTCCAGTTCATTTTAAGGGGTATTTTCCTTTTGATCATTTGTGCGAGAGGGCAAGCTACTGAGGCAAAAGGGAGTCCACATTTTCAAAACTACCTAGCTAACCTCAAAATTGCTGTCCCTTACTTCTTGGAGCCAGGAATAGGCCAGTTTCTCACAACTGCCATTTATTTTTCTTTCTTTGGCCTAACAATCCCCTGCAAATGAAATAAACTTATTACTTCTGTAATGTCTAGCTTGCTGTTGGAGGCATTTTCAGTGAACATGACTCTCCTCAGAAAGTCTGGTATAGCCTGCACCTTAGCTAGACAGTCACAGTTCTCTAACTTTATTAATACATTGTATAGGTAGATGTCAGTATTTCTGATGTGGTTTTAAGACTGTTTCCCTTTGAAAGGTCTCAGTGATCCCATGTAGTTCGAAAGGCTGCATAATATAGTGAAATAAGCCCTCCACTGTTAAAAAGTTGTCCATTTACTGGCCTCAGCAGTTTGATTGTTTTTTTAGGTATCTCTTTTGTTAGATCTAATGAGATCAGGAATCTTGCCTTCCCTAACCTATTACTTCATCAACCCTAGGCACTGGATAGCTGTCAAAATCTGAAATGTTGTTCAGCTTCCTGAAATCATTACAGAAATTGTATGTTCCATCAGACTTTGAGACTAATACAATGGGGTTCTATTCACTTTCTGACTCTTATATTACCCCTATGTTAAGAACTTTTTTTAACTTTTGTATTGTACAGCCTTTCTGAAAGATTGTGGTATTCTGAAAGGTTTTATATTAACCTATTCATCTGGAATATTTCAATATGGTGTGTTTATTTTTGTGGTTTAGACAGTTCCTAGGATTCAGAAAGATCCTCATCATTCATATAAACTGCCTACCTCAGGTAGGTCAATATATACAACAGTGAGAAAATGTGATTCAGAGGCAGTTATGGTCACAATGAGAAAGACTTAATTATCAGCACATTAGCATATATTTGAATTGTAGTGTTTTAACACTAGTTCTGTTAGACTTGACATTGGTAGTGCTTAGTCTGCTGGCCTATGGACCACATTGGCATAGGCACATTCCTATAGACACACACACACACACACACACACACACACACACACACACACACACACACACACACACACACACACACACACACACACACACACACACACACACACACAAACACATTCTGCCATCCATGTTTGTACTAGCCTGCATACTTTCTCTCTCTCTGTCTCTCTCTCTCACACACACACACACACACACACACACACGCACACTCACACACAAACACATTCTGCCATCCATGTTTGTACTAGCCTGTATAGTTTCTCTCTCTCTGTCACAGACACACACACACACACACACACACACACACACACACACACACACACACACACACACACACGCACATCAAAAAGCTCCCCCCAACACACATATCAACAAATTCACCCCACAGTCAATCACATACATGGAAAACACCCATTCACCCATATACATGCTCAAAGACATAAACATGCATTCACACACCTCTAGACTCTTGACTCCCCACCTCTACATCCCACATCTTTGCTGAACTTAACTGCACCACAACTGCTTCCATAGGATTAAATGGGTTTTTACCGTCTTTTGATGGTGTTCAATTTTTTCCTCCAATAGTGGAAATTGACAGAGCCAAGCAATTCCTGAATCAATTGGTATTGAGAGCTGCTGTCATTTTTGAGGGACAGCACATGACTGTTAGCATTAGCCACTCCCCTGGGCCACCCCATTAACATGCTCTTCTGCTAACAGTACCGCACTCTGTGTTGAGGCTCCTGCTAATGAGAAACTTCAGTGATAGGGTTGTCTAAGATTTGGAAAGGCTTACGTTGAGTGGGAAAATGGACATGTTAAGGTTTCTCACTTGCAGTAAATATTTTGAATCCCAGAGAGTGTGTCATCTACCTGAAATGCAGTCATACGGTTAGTTTTCTTCCTTCACTAGATTTGCTAGTCTCTGCTGCTAAATGAACTACAGAGGTTTTTTCATGGTTTTGGAATGTTAATATGGTATATTTGTTCTTTTCTTTTTCTACACTTTGTTTTTACCTTGTAGCTTACATAATTTAATTTTTGTACTACTATAAATGAATCCTGCTACTTTGCCAAAAATGTTTTCTTCTGTGGAGGGAACCAAAAGTAACACATGGTCTCCAGCTTTTATTTAAATCATTACAGAACTTGTATGTTATATCAGGCTTTTAGAAAGAGAATGGGACTGCCTTTTTCACTTTCTGACTATGTGTACTGTCATCTACAATTTGTATTACGACAATACCCCCTAGAGTGTGGGTGGATTTGGCTTAATGATTAAGGTCTTTGCCTCATAGGCATAAGGTACAGGTTTTGATTCTGACCTAAAGTTATTGGCTAGGCTTAAACTGGCCCTTCATGGCAGTTAGCCTAGTATTCACCTATGAACCTCTGTCATACAATAGAGATTCATAGGTAAGTACTAGGTAATCATTCGGCAGATCATTACAAGCCTAGCCCAATAACCCTATTCAGAAGTTGCCTCTTCAAGGCGGGCAAGACATGATAGGCCAGGTGATGATTTGAGACTTCCTATCAATTTATCTAGGTTAACCTTGAAGGTAACAAGGGTGCTATTGTACTTGACACAGTAAAAATTTGTTCCCAAACAGAAGAATATGTTGGGATATGAATCTATCACACCAGTGTGTCTTATTTATCTGCTGATTAATGTTTAGTTCCTTTACTAGAGTATTTGAGATACCATTAGTTCTGGGAAGGTATATTAGGGTTTGATCTTTCATGGCTCTAAACACTAGGCACAGATCTCCATAGTGCAGTCTGCAAGAGACTGAGTACAGAGAAATGGCTGACAGTCTCTCCTGATAACTAAAGATCCAATGTTGCCTTTTCTGTCTAGGTTCAACCTGTGGGTTATTGGATCTGACTCTGATCTGAGACTGGCCATATGCTAAAGACTTCATGCCCCGAGTTCCTCCTCCTCTACCCGTAATATGTTGCCCAACTAGAATTACCTCAGATCTTGTTTGCCACCTCTCTGGACAGCAGCTTCATCTTGAGCTGCATGAGGTATATCCTTTTGTGAGTGCTTTTAGCTTAATCTTGTTTCCCCTTTCTGATATATTCCAAGGTGGCTACACACCGAGTAATGGCTTAATTTCAACTCTCCTAGTGAGAAAGCAGAAACTCAGAAAAGTGAGCCAGTGAATTTGTCTTTTTGGGTAAATTTCAGTTACTAGCTAGTAAGTGTACAGCTTAGATTGCAACAAAGAAGAAATCTAGAGAACCTGAAAGAAAACCAACTGCAAAAGGGGATGAGAAAACATCATCTGTGAAGAATCCTGAAGCAGTTCAGAAAAAAAACAGTTGTGGTGCAAGACATGATTTCCAGTTATCTAGAGGAAAAATAAATAAGTCAAATGAGCTCCGAGCTGATTAAAATGAAACACTGAAGGTGTAGATCAACACAAATAACAAAAGGCTGGGGGAAAAGGAAGAAGCTTTAAACAGATATTCCAGTAAGCTGATAAAACTGCAAAAATCAGAGGTCAAATGAAGAAAAGGCTGGTTGAGTATAAAACTATCAACAAGAGATGTTTAAAAATGGTAGAATTAAGAGGACAGAACATGTAGGCAAAACATGAGAATTTCTGCTGTAACAGAGAAGCTGGAATGAAGAGATTGTATTAATTTTACGAAAGCACAATAAGCAACTTGGACTAGTATTCCACAGCAGTAGTTGTTATTTGAAGGGGCACATTGTGTGTATGTGCCACACCTGGTCATGAGAAAGTAGCCAAGACCTTTAATAGCAAAGATGCAATACTACCAGCAGAAAGAGTTCATTCTGACAAACCTTTGACAGAAGGACAGAGTGCTAAAAGTTGGAGACAGTAGAGTGTTTATGGAAAATAATTGCTCACTGTACATTAGACAAAAGAGGGGTACATTTATTCCAGAAATCTAGAAATGTCAGGAAGCAGATATGAAACTCAAGCTGCTGTATCCATCTATCTTCAGAATATTTTTCCTGTAGGGCCAAAACAATGTTTTGATGCAGAACATGTTAAGGAAGAAATATAAAAGTTTGTCTAACAAAAAGTGAGCTGTCAAACAGAAGGGGATATTGCTTCTTATTCTTTTGATAATAAAGCTCATACAGTGATTATGCCAGTGAAAGCTTTCCAATGTTCCAGAGGAAAATGCTTGAGAAACAGAAAAAATACACAGACGTTTACCTAGAAGAACCAGAAGTATGCTGGAAATGAGCCAAAGACTGCAGTTGGGGTATTGAAATCAACAGGAAGAAAACCATCAACATGGAAATAAATGAATGAATAAATGTGGGATTGCAAAGCATCAAGCACATTTGTGAAATACAGTGGAACAAGGAAAAGCTGGAAATATTGTTAAACTTGTGGGGGACTCCAAAGCATATACCCTACTTCATATCATTTAATGTTTGGAAGAGCATTAATGAGAGGGGAAGAGGAAGGAAGGAGGTAACAGTAAGTACAATAATGTTTTATAAAATATGACATATACTGCATATTATATGGTAAAGCTTTTCAGTTATTTTTATGTGTAATAGGGATACTAAAGTAAACAGTTGCCCTTTCCCCCCTTCTTTCTTCTTTTCTTCTTGCATGGATAACGTTCATTATAAGTCATTTCAAGCCTGTGATTGTAGCTGCCAATCTGGAACAATTGTTCCTGTTAGGAGGAGTAAACTTCATTATTTGAAGATGTAGATAGTTTTGTGTGTTTGTATTAAGTTCATAGGTACTGTGTGTGTTAAAACAAAGGCCTTATAATTCATGACATAGGTCCAAATGGATATCACTAGAAACAACTGTGTAAAAGGTCAACCTGCCAAATATCTCTATGCATGTAATACAAAAGCTGAAACAAGACTTTAAAAAACTGTTATACACAACAGGTGGGAATAATAACTTCACATCATAATGGCAACACTTTCCTATTATCTTTGAACGTGAATGGTTTCCCAGGTATATGCAAAAAATGAAAAAGTAGTGCACTATATCAAAAACGCAGTGTGCAAATAACTGTATTACAGCAGACACATTTGAAAAGAACTGTGCATATGAATTTGATAAAGAAAATATTCCAGGATTGGTATTCAGCAGAATATCTGTGACAAAGAAAAAGGGCAGTACTTATATTAATTGGTCAACGATCATAAGTAGTCATAGAATAGGAAAAAGGAAAAAAAGATGAAAATTGTAGGTTTGTAGTAGTAAGGGGCTGCTGGCAAGTGAGCATTATGCTTGCATGTATTTATATTCTCCCTAAAACTGCTACCATGGAGCTTAAGGAAATTATGGGAGAAATAGCTTTCAGCATGGAATATTACTCATAGGTGGGGAGTGGCATTTGATTCTTAACAGTGAGGATGTATTTGGGGGTCCTAGAAAGAAAACCATAGCAAACGAGGGTAGATTATTTATGAAAATATTTAGTATGAAAGATATAAATTCAGCAGTAGGAGCTGGGAAAGAATTGGCATATTATTCCCCAAGGTACAAAACTGGGCTAGGCTAGGCAGAAATGTATATTTTGTAGGAACATATGCATTTAATTTAGTGTTTTGATACCAATCCAATAACTACTTCAGATCATGCACCAATAATAACTAAAATAAAAATGCAGGATAATGAAATAAAAGTGAGATACTTGCACTTACCCACTTAGAAAGGAATTTAAGGAATGGGTAGTGGAAATTATTTGGGAGTTATTGGGGAAGATAGAAATTTCTTCAGAAAATATAGCTAGGGAGTGGGATAAAATTAAAGTGGAGTTTAAAAATAAGGTAGTAAAAGAAAAAGAAACATGGTTAAGAAGTAACAAGAACTATTTATAGGGACTGACAGAGGTTAAAGTATTGGAGAATGGAGAAATCTCACAGAACAAGAAGAGGAGCAACTGCAGAGTGCTAAAGAGAAAATAAGTTACTACCTCAATAATATGTATGAGTTTATTAAGATTGCTGTTAAGCAACTGTTTTTGATGATAACTCCAGTACACAAAAGCTTTTAGCACAACGGCTCAGTCAACAGAAAGCAGAAACGGTTGCTGCCAGGCATAGGGAGCCTATAACAAGGAAAATAGCCAGAGATCCTGTAGAGGTATTAGAAATATTTTAGAAATTTTATGAAAACTTGTATAAAGCAGAGAAGTGTGGAAATCAAGAAAAAGTACAAATGGAAATGTTTATGGAAGAATTAAATATTCCTAAGGTTAGAAGTAAATGAGGGTCAGTTACTAACTGTTAGGCTAGGAGATGAGATAAAAATTGTGATATGTAACCAGTATACAGGAAAGTCTCCAGAAAACGATTGTATTCCTGTGGAAGTTTAGAAGCTAGGATGGAAGAAAGTTATAAAGATCTGGAAGGTTTGTTTAACAGTATTTTAAAAGGAGAAGAAGCACCAACATTCTGGTAGGAAGGTGTGATGGCTGTAACACCTAAAGATGGTAAAGAAGAACCAATGTTATGATTCAGTACAAAAAATACACCAATAGCCATAAATTGCCTCTAAAACATGGGACCAGCAAGCAGTAAAATAAATAAAAATATTCAAAAGCTGTTTATTCAAGGTTAAGAGCTTTCACCCATCTTAAAATTAAGGACTTCATCAGAAAGATGGCAAAGACCCATCAGATCCAGTTTCATATAGGCCCCTTTTGATTCTAAACAATAATTATAAGGTGTCTATATCTATTATGGCTAATGCCAGAATTGATACATATGGATCATTGTGGTTTTGTGGAGGAGAGGCAAGCATTTAATGTTAATAGAACAATGATGATCCAGAGGAAAGCAGAATGTAAAAAATACCACTGTTGGTGGGTCTTGATGGAGAGAAAGTATTCAACAGATTAATCTGGGATTGTATGAGTAGGGCAACTGAAACATTTGCATTCCCTGATGAAATTATAAGGTTAATTAGGAGGATATATGAGCACAAGCAGAAAGCTATAATTCAAAGTAGAAAGGGGTGATGATGAAAGAGGGGTGAAGGCCAAGAAATAAAGAGAGATTGGGATTTTTAATGCAAATCCTTAAGGAGAATAACAATAATCATACAGAATATTATATTCATAAAGTAGCAGAAAGTATTCTAAAATCTAAGCCAACATGGGGACTGGAAAAAGGAGATTCTGCCGCTAGGGATGACTGCAATTACATGTACACAAAAATAGGCAAGTGGGGGTCTGGAATTTACTAGAGAAAACTAGTAACTGAACTAAGGTATTGGTAGCAAATAATTAGGAATGGAAAGGGAATAGAATGGGAAGAGACCAAGAAATCATTTGGACTGCAGGCTAGAGACTGTCTTCCCAATCAAGAATTGATATCAGAGTATAGGTAGACAGAAAGGAATATGGGGATCCTAAGTGAAAGACCAGCACTGGTAGAGCTTTTAGTACAATCTAGAACAGAAGCTGATATTAAAAAAGGATAATAAGCAGGGCATATAATATATTGTTTGATAACTATAGGAATCAATAAGAGGAGGTTAGAAAGGATTGGGAAAAGAGCCTGAAGAGCCTGAAAAGCAGTTCATAAAGAAACAATGGGAGGATATATGTATGCCACAAAGTCTAGAAGATTTAGGATATTTCCATGGAAGTGTTTGCATTGGTATTTTTATACCATTAGCAAACTCCAAAGAATTTTCCCTCAGGTGGACTGCAAATGTTGGAGTGATGGAGAAGAAAGAAATAATTGGGAACATATTTTTTGGGAGTGTAATATGTTGCCATACTTTAAAAATCCCCTGCAGACTACTCTGTCAGAAATACTATGTGAACAAATTGGTGTAACTAAGGAAATGATTTTGTGAGCTGTGATACAGAATTTGAGTTGCCTAGACATAGTAACGTTTTGCTGAGTTTAATTATTGTGGCTGCCAAAAAAAAAAATTACTAGAAAATGGAAATCCAGGTTTAAACCAACCATAACAGAAGTAGTGATTATAGTAAAAGAGATAATTGAACTGAAAGTGGGATCTTTAGAAAATGATAGGAGCATATTACATAGAAAAAAATGGGAATTGTGGGAACAGTACATGAAGGATAATGTTTTTGATTAGGAATGAGGTTTAAGGGATGGCAGGAATTGAATGAGCTATGTAATGTTGACTGATAATGGCTGTATAGATTATATGTGATATATAATGTTTGCAACTGAAAGTATGTCAATATAGTTTGTTTTCATTTATATAAATGTATAATTACTTATGTCATAAGCAATAATTCAATAAAGATGTTTCTTTAAAAAAATCTTTTTTCACTTTTCCTTTACCCTAGTGTGATTAGCTAGGTAGTGCAGGTTTGCTAGTTAGGTTTTGGGAGTGTGTTGTTCGTTCATGAGATTTTCCCACCTTTTGTACTTTAGGGTTTGTCCTTTCTGTTTTTTTTAATAGGATAGTGTGTGTGTGTGTGTGTGTGTGTGTGTGTGTGTGTGTGTGTGTGTGTGTGTGTGTGTGTGTGTGTGTGTGTGTGTGTGTTTTTGTGTGTGTGTGTGTGTTTGGTTTGTGTATTTTAATAGTTTGTACTTTTAACAGTTTAATAGTTGGTGCAGATTGTTATGAAGAAGGGTTTTAGGAAATGTGTGATGTGCAGCCACAAGCTCCCTTCTCAAGATGTAAATGACTGGTGTGCTTATTGTCTTGAGACCACTCACTTCAATTTGTAGTGTGCTATCTGTGAGAGTTTTGGCACCATTGCTGTGAATGAGAGGAGGGTCAGGTTTGTCCTCAATGGTCAGTTTCCAAACAGTGACTTTTTCTCCTCTTCCACTCCTTCAGGTAAGGTTGACAAAGGAGATAGGGGTCAAAAGGAGGGATATAAGAATCCCAAATGATTGGTTCCCTTTTCTTCTTGTCTCCCATATCTGAAGGTCCCAGGATCTGGAGTTCTTCCAGCAGCTTCAGCACAGTCATCGGGTCTGACAACTAGACCTGATCTCCTTTGATGCCAACTTGGGGGAGGGCTCCTTCCCCTACTCTGTGTCCCAAGTTCTTTCCAGTCAGATGGAGATACTTTGGGCAGAACCTTTACACCCTTCCTCCCCTCCACTCTATAAGAGTCTTTGCCAGAGTCATCTACTTCTTCAGTTCTGATCTGTTCCTCAGAGCTGTTAACTAGCAGGTGAACCTACAAACCTCCACTGGTGGCTTCATCTGCTTGGTCATCCCATTCACTCGGGAGTTAAAGACTCTCTGACTTGGAGAAGCTGATGGGGTCCTTCCTATAAATTCAGATGCAGTTAGGAATGATCCCTTTGGCTTCCGGTATTCAACCTGAGGCTTCGCTCTGTCAAGCTTGTTTCCTCTTTTAGGCTCAGTGGTTCCAAGGTTAATGGAGCCAGTTGCCTTTCTGCCCCTAGGATTGGATCCAACAGCTTGGCTGGTTTTGGCTGATATCCCAGCTCTGGTTTCCTCAACTCTGGCAGTTTTGGAGCTGAGTGGACCATGAGGCTGACATGTCAAGACAGGGTTTCCTGGTTGGTTCGACGCTTCAGGTTTCAGAGTCATCCCTCTTGCTCAGTGCCTCTGCTCTTAATAGTTTTGTTCTGATCTCTGAGTCAGGGCAGGCTGGAGAGGCTCTAGAATCTAGTATATCTTTAGGATCTGTGGATCCTAGATGGGCAAGCTCTGGGATGCCAGCTTCAGCCTCTGCCTTTGATGCCGTAGAGCGGATGTTCTCCCATCAGGGAATGGAGTGGTCAGCTGCAGCTAGTATCCCTCCTTCATCAACATTTGTGCTTGTGGATATGCATCAGTTTGCTCTGGGATAGCCCACTCCTGGTGGTCTCCAATCTGCCCTGCCTTTATGGCCCCCTGGATTCTCCAGGACAGGAGGTTTCAGGCAAGAGGCAGTGCAAGATGAAGCACCTGGATTCTCCAGATAAATCCCTCACTGAAGATACTAACCTCTATTGAGTGGGGTCTTCTAAACCACCCTCCCTCGATGATATCTCCTTTGGCAATCTTTTGGAGCTGCTTTACCAGCATGGGGGGATGGACTGTTCAAGCCCCATCTCTGGAGGACTGTGTATATTTGGGGCCTTTCAGGATGGGTCCATTCATGTCCTTGGTGTTTTCCCTCTCCAGACGTGCTTGTTGACCTGGTGTCCTTGAGGCTGTGGAGTGAGCCTGACACAGCGGAACTAATTCTGAAGAAACTGGACAAGATCCTTGCCCTCTCCCAAGGACTGTCAAAATTTCAGTAGGTATCCTACCATTGATACTATTGTGGTGGCAGCAGCTACTAAGAAGGACATCTTGGAAAAAATTTCAACTGTTCATTCCCTGAATTGTGAGTCTCAGGAGTCTGACATGTTAGGGAAGTGCTGTTATGACTCAGCCACATATGCATGAAGAACATTAAACCACCTCACTCACTTGTCAAGACCTCAGCAGAACATTGTGTTGGAAGTGTCAAAGATGGTAAAGACACCAGCAGACTCCATCATACACCTTTCAGTCTATTGCTAATGTGTGCATGCATCTGCTTTCTAACATGGCAAATTGCATGTTCCCAGCTATTGTACAGGCATTTTTAACCTTGAATTAGGT
Source organism: Protopterus annectens (assembly GCF_019279795.1). Classification (NCBI taxonomy): domain Eukaryota; kingdom Metazoa; phylum Chordata; order Ceratodontiformes; family Protopteridae; genus Protopterus; species Protopterus annectens. Next base: position 1,824,940,156 of record NC_056741.1, read on the forward strand.
TGTGTAATTTTGCAAACTGTTTCAAGGCATCCTTTATTAAAGCCCTTTATGATGGCTGTTCAATTTTGCGGCCTAAGGTTAAGGACACTTTGACCAGGGGTGAGTAGGATGGAAAGACATTGTTCTGCCATTGGAGTACATTGTGCTACCCCTCAATGGACCTTCTGTCAGAACCAGAAGGGGTGGGGACATCTGTTCTTCAGAAAAGGGCAGCAGCCTTTTCAGGAAGCTCCTTTGAAAGGTTCCCCCTGTAGTGGGGGGGGTAACAACAATGGGTGTTGCCTTCCCAGCAGGGGTGGTCCACGCAACCAGGGCTTCCATGGAGCTTTTTGTGGGGGGCCCTTTTCACAGCCCTGAGAGGGTTGCCTGACTGTCTGACTCTGGAGGCAGTTGTGGCTAGCTTGGCTCTACACCCACATACTTGGGAGGCCATCACCTCAGATGCTTGGATATTGAGTCATCTCTAGAGTTTACACAATTCTATTTTTAGATACTCTTAAGATAAATCTCATACATTTCCCAGACATGCCACCTTGTCAGAGAAGGGATGAAACTGTTGAAATTCAGAAGCTGTTAGTAAATAGTCATCTAAGAGGTCCCACCAGATTAGAGTGAATCTGGGGACTATTCTAGGTTCTTTAAACATGGACCTCAAGCCCGCATTGGATTTGAGCAAGCTGAATCAGTTTGTCAAACAGACTCAAGTTCCAGATGGTAATTGTGCAGTCCATTCTGCCTCTCTTGAGGAAGGACAGCTGGATGTGCTCGACTGACTTCAAGCTCGCTTACCATCATGTAAGGATTGCGAGGCATTCCAGGAGGTTTTGGAGCTTATTGCTGGGAGCCAGTCATTATCAGTTCAGAATACTGCCTTTTGGTCTCACTACTGCTCCCCCCAGTATTCATCAAGTGCACTGCATTTATAGCAGGGCTCCGAGTCTTCCCTTACCTGGATGATTGGCTCCTAACCGCCTCAGGGTGAGGGACATCTTAGTCCAGCTGTGCTGTTCCTTGAGGATCATGATTAACTATCAAAAGTCCAGTCATTACTCTGTTCAAATTCTGGAATGTATAGCTTGTCACATTGACAGAGTCTCAAATTGCAGAACCTCCATCTCCCAGAGTATCTACCTTTTGTTGCCTAGCCATTTTCTTGTGTTACAGAAAGCCCCTGGCATTGCTTGTTCTCAAGCTCTTAGGGCTCATAGCAGCTCCCATTTGCTTAGTTCCCCTGGCAAGATACCACATGAGGGCTCTGCAGTGGACACTTGCAAGGCAATGGTCTTACTTGATTCATCCCATGGAGTTTCCCATCATGGTAACAAACGTGTTGAAATCAAATAAGTTGGTGGTTGGAGTCTTCCCTGCTGTCCACAAACAGACCATTTGTCTCCACCCCCACCAAAATGCATGGTTATGACAGATACCTCTCGTCTGGGTGGGGGCATTTCAAAGGAAGGACTATCCAAGGGACCTGGTCCATGACAGAGGCCAATCTTCACATCAGCAGCTTTATGATGAAACAGTCCACCATGAGTTGCAGGCCTTTCAGGACTATCTCCCCAAGAGCATGATCTCATTTCAGACAAACAACATGTTTGTCTGGTATCTGAACAAACAGGTGGAATCTATTCCTAATCCCTTTGTCAGGAGGCCAGGAGGGTTTGGCAATGGGTAATTTTAATTCAGTAGATTCTGGTTGCAACACATAAACCCAAGAGAAATCCAGCATTTTAGCAAATAGTCTGAGCAAGAACATTTTTCCCCCTCATGAGTGGTCCTTGAATCCAAGGGTTGTGGCTCGGATTTGTCAGCACTGGGGCACTCCATGTTGTGATCTGTTTGTCTCCCCTTCCAACACTAAGTGCAGTAGCTATTATGCCCTAGTTCCTCCTCAGGGGTATTTGCCCAGGGACATTCTTCTGCATGCTTGGCCTTTGGGTCTCCTGTATGTGTATCTTCTCACTCCGTTGATAATAAAGTTTCTCTAGAAGACTGCGCATTGCAGAGCAACTGTGACACTCATTGCTCCTTTTTGCCCTGTCAGGTGTGGCTCCCCTTTCTTTGGCCTCTTCTGAGATACCCTCCTTGGGTCATGGATCCTATTCCTGATCTGACCTCTCACCCAGCAGCCTTGGATCTGCCCGACGTTCAGATGCTAAGGTTAACCATGTGGTTTCTGCAGTTCCCTGATGGCCAGAGATTCCAACCTTTCAGACAAAGTGGTGCATATTTTGTCTACTTCTAAGAAGGTGTCTTTGCCTAAAGTATTTGCTAGTAAGCAGAACCATTTTACATTTTGTTCTAACTGTAGGTTGACCCCTTCTCAGCTCCTTTGGAGGTGATTCTGAAATTTCTTGCTGACTTGTTTGTCTCAGGATCCAGTTACTGTACTATTAAGATCCAGTTGGCAGCTATTTCAAACTTTCACATAATATGACATTGACGGCTCTAAAAATTTCAAAGGCCTTTCTTAAGGGAACCTTTTTGTTGTGTCCTCTGGTGTAGAACCCTGACCCTGTTTCGCCATGGGACTTGCCTTTTATCCTTCAAGTGCTTGCTGCTTCTCAGTTTATCTTTTGGCTATGGTTGACTTGAAATTGTTGTCTTGGAATACCTTATTCTTGGTGGCTGTTGCCTCCATCAAACATGTGTGCATGCCCTATCCTCTGTACCTCTGTATTTGTGTTTACATAATGACAGGGTGTCCCTCCAAGTATATCCTGCTTTTTTCCCCTGTGGTGACAACAAAGATCAGTTTGAATCAGACCATTCATTTGCTAGTGTTCTTTCCTGAATTTTCTGATAATGGAGATTATTTACTGCATTATCTTCATGTCCACAGACAATTGAGGTTTTATTTGTTTCTTTTTCAAAGCCCTGGTTGAGTGCTCCATTGTCTAAGGTTAATCTCTCCAATTGGCTGGCTGATTGTATTTTATTTGGGTATAGTTCGAAGGGGAAAACCTTTCCTCATAAACCAAAAGGTTATTCCACTAGAGCTGTGGCTACTTCTACAGCTTTTTTTCTCCAGAGCTGCTTTGGATGATCACTGTGGTACTGCTACTTGGATGAGTCCTCACATGTTCGTGTCCCACTACAAACTGAACATTTAGTTGAGGTCCAGGGCCTTCTTTGGTTTCACCGTATTGCTCAGTGTGCTTTTGTAGGACTTCCCTAGGGCTTTACATGGCAGACAGGGGCAAACTCAGTCTGAGGTAATCCTAGTTGGGCAAGGTATTATGGGTAGAGGAGGTAGAGCTTGGAGGCTGAAGTCTTTAGGATATGTCCAGTCTCAGAACCGAGTTGGATCCGACAACCCTTGATTCAGACGTAAAGAGACTACATGGATTTATCATTATAGTGAGTGCACAACTTCTCTTTTTTTTGTGTGGTCAGTGATGCTTTAGTTATGAATCTCTGAGGTCTCTCAAGTTGTGTGATATGTTTAGACTAATACATGCCAAAAGGTCCCATTATATTCAATAATGGGTCTGACAAGATGCTAGTAAGGGGGACTTAAGACGATTTTCGATTTAGAAGAGATTCCTTTGAAAATTAGATGAGATGGAAAAGAGGTTTTCCAAACTGCTTTGGAGACATGTTGATCAAATGATAAGGAGTGATTAGCAAGCATGCCTAAATCCATTACAACAGTGTTTGATTTGAGGGTCTATCACCTATATGGTAAGTATAAGTGTTTATTCATCAAATTGAATTATGCTACATTTTTTTACATTAAATTTGAGACTATTTTCCTTATACCAATTGTTAACAAGGTCTAACCCGTGTTGGCTCAACTATGATTCAGTTGAAGACTGAATAACAACACCCAATTTACAGTTGTCTGCAAGCATAGTTAAGCATAGTCCAGGACCAGGAGTTCTGGCCTGAAGGTCTGAGAAATAAATGCAAAATAGGAGAGGATCCAGAACTGGGTCTATATCAAAATCATGAATATTCAAAACTGCGAATACAAGAACATCGACAAATAAAGGCCGAAGTACTACAAGAGGGAAAGACGTAAACAGCGAAAATCGGAACGCCAAGTGTATTTCCGTGACCAGCAGGGTGATCGTGGGGAAGAGGAAATATATCCTTTTCCCCACTGTAGTGTGATCTCAGAGTTGGTATATTTAAATAAGGGGAGTGTGGGGGGTGCAGGGGGGGCTTGCCCCCTGCAAAAATGTGTTTAATGAAGTTTGTTTACGTAGGTTTTCCTTACCTGTATGGTGCTGTTGTTCTTTGAAATAAATTTGGCGTTTTGATTTTTTCTGTTCACGTCTTTCGCTGTTTTAGCACTTCGGTGTTTATGTGTCGGTGTTCTTGAATTCGCTGTCGTGAACATTCATGGTTTTGATATGGATCCCCCCAGAACTGAACCCTGTGATGCACTACTAGTAACTTTTTTGCTTTCAGAAGTGACACCAGTGACTCTAAGCAGATAGTTTCGGTCAAACAACCGTTTAACTTTTCACCACACAATATAAGGACTGATTTTCAGATTTACAAGTCTATCAGTAATGTCTGCATGGTAATATACTTTCCTTTGACAAAGGCAAAATGATGAGAGTCCAGGGATAAGAAATTTTAAGTGTCCTGGTTAATGGTGTCTGAGATGATGTACTCCATAGCTTTACATAAGAGGTAAGTGAGACTAATGGACCTATAATTACTAGGGTCTACAGTTGGTCCACCCTTGTGTAATGACATTACAAAGGTTGTTTTCCAGGGTTTAAGAATGAAACCAGTGGATAGGCTTAGATTAAGGAGGTTAAGCAGTGATTCAGAAAGGCTGTATTTGTCACTAATAATCCGGCAACCTGTTATGTTATTAGGGCCCATAGGTGAGGGCTGCAAGTATTTGTTCCATTGCAATTAAAGGGGGTGGCTGTTATTGTGGAACTTGGGGTAGCATAACTATGGGTGGAGTAAATTTTGAACTATATTTGTTAGCTTGGTTATGAGCTATATCCTTTGGGTCAGAGCATGTAATGTTATTGTAGACCAGCTCCAAACATTGTTGGTGTTAGTTCTTAACTTCCTCACATAGTTAAAGAATGATTTGTAGCTATTTTTTTATTTTCATGGTTATTTTAAGTGCATACTCAGCTTTGAACTTCCTAATGGTTCTCTTAAGCTCTTTGTTGCTTAAGTGTTCTCTTAAAGTAGGAAGAATGAGACCTCTTATAAGCTTAAGCAGCTTCTTTATCTTCTTCTTTATAATTTGTTATGTGGTTATCCCACCAAAGGGGTTTGGTTTTAAATTTCTCTCAATTGGTGTGAATAGGGGCTACCTTATCAATATAACTATTTAACTGGGAGTAGAAATCAGAGGCATAGGTAACAACTTGTACAATGGAATATTCTGGAGGATTACAGCAGAATTTGTTTAGGTCATCAAGTAACTGAAGGTTTGTTTTAGAGAAGTCCCTAAGCACAAAGCTATTTACAAGGGAAGAGCCACCAGTTCTAAAAGAAAAGGTGATTAAATTATGGTCTGATTCAACAAGGGATGATGATACATAAGGAGATGCACACAAAGTGGCCATATTTGTGAGGACTAGATCAAGGGTAATCAGCCCCTAGTAGGATGGTTTACTATTTGTAAACGCGAGTTAGCACTTAACAATGTCAAAGAAGCCCAGGGCATGCCAACCATTGGCAGTGTAGGTCAGCCAGTTTGATGGTTACTTGAAGTCCCCCAGTAGAAAGTCTTGGGTTTAATGTGAATATCAACTAATGTGTTAAGATAACTATTAATCTCTGAGGGGGTAACATAGACAGTCATTAATTGTTCAGGGATGTGGAGATCTGCTTGACATTTCTATAACTTTTGGCCATCATGGATCTGTAGTACAAGAAGCATTTTCTCTAGCTCCAAAGAAGTCTTCATTCTCCTGTACTTATCTTTCATCAGAAGTACTATTGAATATAATGACCCTTTTAGCTTATATTTATCTAAACGTATTACTTAACATAAATCTTAGAGAGTTCTAAACTAAAAAGATCAATAGCCACAAGACTGGATAGACTGGTAGCCCTTTGTCTGTACATGGTCTCTTGTGTGCTCCTGTGAGGTGATATGTGTCTAGTTTTTCAAGACATGAAAGATTCATCCCTCTTTTATCTCCTGTTCATTTGCAGAACAACTTGCTCCTAAAATATGTGGCTATCAACAGGGATAAATAGGAGACTGAATGTTATTCCCCACCTCTACAATAAATTTCCATGACATGTCAAGCAGACCCTTGCCATCTTCAAGATAAACTTAGATAATTAGATGGGCAATCTCAAATTCTACTCTGGTCTGTCATGTGTCGCCGTCCTTGAAGCTGAAGGGAACTTTAGAATATGGTTTACTGACTAGACTTATAATAGTCTATAGAGTGATTATCTAAGAACTTTTGAACATTTGTGGGGAGAGCTTAGCTTAAAAAGTGTGTTTGTGTTTTGACATCTTGTTTCTTCATATATTTTGTCACTAGATGCCTCTGATTTACAGAGGAAAGGCTTCAGTTTTGAACCATTAGATATTGTAATAATCTCAAACTGCTTAAGTCCAATTTATGTTTACTAAAACAGTTCTGTTTGCTGATTTGTTGCTGTCGCAGATTGTGGTTTCCTCATTTAACCCTTTCAACCATTTAAGGTGAAGGTTGGAGCTCTTATGCCTTCTGTGTCTTCCATAGCTCTGAGATCTGATCCATTGTGTTGGTGAGGGAATGTTTTTATTTTGCAGTGTGTGCTGATACAAGAGAAAATAACTGTGTTTGTACTAGTGAAGTAGTACTTTTGTACTGAAATAGTAACGCTGAACATTTATATTTCTCTTATTTTACATTTGTCACTCTTGTGGGTACATTGGTCCAAAGACCTTTTTCAGACAAAGCCTGGTCCATCATGGCTCAAACCCTTAACAATCATGTACAAACATAAGAAACTTTTTAAAGCTATCATGAAATGTAGTACAAGGTGTTTGATTAATTTGTGACATTTCTGAGAAAAGTAATGATTATAACTGTACAAACAGTAGCGGGGAAATATTTGTTTTCCATTTGTTTCAACCATGGAACTTCATGATATTAATCGCCTTGTACAATGCTCTTCATTATAAAGCTATCTTTTTGACTGTTCTCAGTTGTCTAGAAGACCAAAAATTATTTAAAAGTGAAGTAGAGGTACAGCGTAACAGGTAAAGGATATGTATTTATCATTTCATAAAGCAACACCTTGAATTACTCTTTACTTATGTGAGAAGATACTAAAGAACGTTTCACATTTGTCTTATAAATGCTTGTGACAAATACAACAAAGTAGTAAATGTCAATTACTACTAGGCTACTGGAGCATTAGCAGCATCTAACAGGGCCTGAGGGGGTCCGAATGGAGAGATGATAAATCAGCAAGCAAAGGAAAGTAGTATTGCTGGAACTGATTTCATCCTCAAATCTTGGTGAGTACCTTCACGAGGTGGACCCTGTTTTTCACAAAATCTCACCAACACTGATGTATAGATTGTATTTTATATAGCATATACCATGGACAGAAGCAGGTTAAAAAATAAAAAGGACAGCTGGGTGCACAAGACCCAGGATAAAAAAAGTGTCCAATCCTGGTAGGCGCACTGGTGCCAGGAATGGAAAAAATGACAGAGTAGAATACTCAAGACATGGAAACATTCCTACAGTGGGGCTAGGCTAGTCCCTGGAGGAGGATGACCCCCTGTTCCAGAAGCAAGTAGTAGACCACAAAAATCACAAAAATTGATAGGCCAAAAAAGAGCAATAAAGACAATATAGTGGACTACTGAGGATAAGAAAGAAATTATGTATTATTACTATTACGCAAGAAGCCCAGAATTTCCAGACAGAAGGTGTACAAAAAGATTAAGAGAAAACTTTGAGGTAAGAAAAATGCTTCCACAAGAAAAACTGTCAGAAGCATCAAATAAAAATTTTTGCTCATAATACAACAGATTTATGAAACACATTACATAGATTATATAGACCAAGAAACCGTGGGATGGTTGGAAAAAAGAAGCAACTGAGAAAGTCTGAAAATATAAAGAACAAAATCCAGAGATTTTTGATAGGTATAAAAAAGAAATATGGACGTGGGAATGATCTAATATTGTACAATATTTATGCAAAGGAGAAAGACAAATTAATCAATACAAAAAAACAGCCCTAAAGATATTTGAAGAGAAATACAGGCAAAGGCATCCAGATATAGAAAATGTCACAATGCAAAAAATAAGATCACAAAGAGGAAATGTAGAACAGAAAATCAGTAAAGTAGAAATTAAAAAAAAAATAGAATTTGAAGTTATGGAATACCTACAAAGCGAATGATTTAGTGTAGAAAGTCTGACACAGGTTATATCAGAGCATGATGAAACAACAAGTCCCCCAAGTAAGGAGAAACAGGAGGAGCAGGAGACGTCTGAAGAAGAAATATGGGCATGGCAAAGAGAAAGAGATTTAATATTGTGCAACATTTATGCAGAGGAGAAAGCAAAACTAATCAATAGAAAAAGAACAGCACCAAAGATATTTGAAGAGAAATTCAGGCAAAAGCATCCAGATATGGAACATTTTACAGTATAAAACATAAGATTTTATATTTATTATTATATTATATTATATATTATATTTTATTTATAAGATTTATGATTTTATAATGTATTTGAATCCTCATTATTAACTGTAACTTGCATATCTTATGTATCTGCATCTTGAATGATAACTTTAATCTGAAAATTTAATGTTTACTATGTAATGTGGAGCTTTACCAATGTACCAGTTCATTTCTCTGATTTTATAATGTATCTATACCCTCTGTATTAACTGTAATTTGCTTATCTTATGTATCTGCATCCTGAATTGTAACTTTAATCTGAAAATGTAATGTTTACTATGTAAAGTTGGAGCTTTTCTCCCCAGATCTCCACCGAAAGTGGGCTCCTGAGCCCAGTGGACCCTCCCCCGGTCATCAAACTGAAATAAATAAATAAAATAAATAAATAAGAAAACAAAGAGGAAAAAGTAAAATAGAGAAATTATGGAGAGACCAGTGGAGCGGGAAACATCTGATCAGTTGTCATATGAGGATACTTTGGAGCCTTCCATAGGAAATCAGTATAAAAGTTCAGTTGGAGTTACACAGCAAGGGAAGGAACATGAATCTGTGGCAACCCTGACACATTCAATGTTGTGGAGTGAAAAGTCATTGAGTTCCCATATAAAAGAGCAATGGATGACACAGGATGAAACTAAAGAGAATGTGGTACAGGAAGATGCTGTGGAACTTTCTATAGAATGCCAGCAGGAAATGGAGAACAAAGAATGTGCCCTCAGTTTAGAAGAAAATGATCTAAGAGAAAAGTTGCTTGATTTAATAGAGATGGACAAAATCACCTCATGGTCAAAAATCATCCCTCCCATATGTTTAAGTTTATTACTATTGAGCAGATTGACCCAGGGCCTAGGGGTGGGCCATCAGGCATATACCTTGAATATGAGGAACTGAGGTGGCAGCTCACATTAATAACAACATCCTAAGCATGCAATCAGTCATGAGGGATTTGGGCACCCAGGTTGATAGCAACCTGACTTTTGACCACCATGTTCCTTCCGTTGTGTGGAAAGCCTTCTACATGGCCCACCTCATAAGTAAGGGTATCTCATTCAGGGACAAGGAGGTCATAACATCTCTGTATTCTTCTCTTATAAGGCCCATTATTGAGTACAATGCCCCTTTCGGCATGTACCTCGCGAAGCACATGCAGCAGCTGGAGAGACCACAGAGGTTCCTCACCAGGAGAATCTGGGGCCTCAAACATCTACCATACACAGATAGGCTAAAAGTCCTATCCCTCTGCTCAGTTTCATACAGACTCCTCAGAGGTGACCTCTGTCTGGCATACAAGACAATCACGGACCCCACCTTGATGGGACTGATGCATATCCAAAAGTCATGCTCCACTCGAGTAACCCGAACATGCAGCCTCAACCTTGTCTGTGACATCAACAAGACTTGGTGGGACAGATTTATGTCCCAAAGATTCCCCCATCTATGGAATAGACTCCTTCTCCACATGAAGCAGAGTACCTCTTAACCCCCTTTTTAGACACAACCTGGATAACTGGATGGGAAAAAGAAAATATACCCCTAGGATTCCACCCGTGTCCCTGCTGGACAGGGGCATCTTGTGCTGATTTGTCTAAACATGGGCTAAACTGTTGGCTAAGCTTATAAGTGCCTCAGGGCCAATAGTCTAGTAACCTATTATGATCGTATAATCATATGAAATGTAATGCCACCATTTTCCCAGGGCTCAATGAAATGGTCTGTATAAGCAGTGTATTGAAACTAAAAGCTGAGTTTGCTTTGTAGAGACTGTTTTCATACTGTTTTATGCTGTTATTATGCTTGAGCTTGAGCTGTTATGCAAGTTAGTGAATTTCATTTTGTTTACATATTTCATACAACCCTTTTTGTATGGTTAGTATATTGGGTGATTTTGAAGTTTTTAAATGTGGTTGGGACCACAGGCAAATTTAATTTCACAGTGCCTCTTTAAATTACTTAAGTTTTTAATAAGACTGGTCATGTGTTTTAACCTTTTTATATATATTGGTTGAAGTGTGTTTCAGTGTTTATTCTGATGAAATCTTGTTTACCATGGACAAAAGTGCTAAAATGTTGATATTAAAGTATGGTGCTATGGTTTGCAGTTTCCTTCCTTTCATTTCTTTTTATTAGTTTGTCACTACTTTTGTTTTTATTTGAATTTGTGTCTGCTGTGGAAGGAGACCTGTGAGCTGCTTGTGACTGCTATGGAAGGAGACCTGTGAGCTGCAAGCCCTCCACTTGTACCCTGTATGGATTTGGCAGCTCTATTGACAACCTGACTACCTTAATTCAAGGCTTTACACAGCAGTTGTCAGATACTTCTAATGGGTGAGGAAATGATCCGATTTTATGCTCCACAAGCCAGTGTGGTGTTTTATCTTTCTCTCAAGAGACCGATTCTTTCGGTATCACTCCAGCTCAGAGAGTATTACCATCCAGTTGAATTCCAACAACTCTGCTATGATAATCAGTGTTTCTAGAGTTACAACCAATGTCATGGTTTGAAACACTGGTGCATGTAATTTGGACAGCTTTTCTCTCTACAAATGGATGCAACAGGGGAATGATTGGAGCTTGATTCAGAAACCTGGGAAGTAAATTATGGGTCTGTGGACAAGCAGCTTAAGATACTTCACAGTCAGACTTTAAAGTATTGTAAACTTCAGCTAGAGAATTGTTATCTAAGGGAATGTCTGAGGAAACAACAGGTCCCAAAAGGTCTAAGAAGCTGGAAGTATCCAACTGGGTTAACAAAAGATTTGAACTTGTACCGTGAGTTAGATTCATAGGTTAGTACTAGGCTAAATGCCCTTTTGAGCCCTTTTTAAGCCTAGCCAATTATCCCTTGTGAGACTCAAACCCTGCAGCTTGTATTTGCAAGGCAAACACCTTAACCATTAGGCCACCCTCCCAACCCTTGTTAAATTTGCTCCTGCAAGTGCTGGTTAGGGACAACAACAGGAAAAATGACAGTACTGAATGCGTCTATTAGTGTTTTGAATGCCCATATTCAGTCTGATTTAATGTTTGAAGCAAAAATTAATGCTTATAGGGTGATATTTTTACAGACTGACAATACTATTGCTGAGCTGAAGACTAAAAAAGTTAAAAAGCTTCTTAGAGGCAAATTGGACTATCAGTTGTGAATGGCATATCCTGCTCCCTCCAGCAATGGTTTGATCAAAAACACCAACAATGATTTCATGGTGCATAATGATGATGTTTTGGGAATTATGAAAGCAACATTGTGCGCAATGACATTGATGATGACATTGATATTATCTCTTTAGAAATACCCCCCCCCCCCGAGTTGGTCAGAACAGCTGATGATTCAGATAGAGGGGTACTCAGGGACTCTGCAGGGAGGAACAGGTTTGCTCAAAGTTCATACCAACAGAGGGGCAGAGCGAGGGGAGGGATGGGGGAGAGGGAACCTATGGTAAACAACACCACTGATAGTTGTGATATTGTGTTAAATGGGGCTGGCGACTTTAAAGTTTATAATTTGAGTGAACTGGAGGTTACAACCTGCTGGGCTGACCTATTTGAGAAAGGTTTTACCTTTGTACCAGTCAGAATTGACAAAACTGATGATGTGTTGGTTCATTTGAAACTTTTTGCTAGAAAGCTCAATATTGTTTTTTATTTTAGTGACAGCAACTTTAGTGCAGGTACCTCCATTTCTTATACGAGATCTAGTGTTTTTAATCCACCATTACACCCTATAGTTAATTTGTTTGACAAAGTGTTTGAATACAATATTAGGAATTTACTTTCCCTCACTACTAAATACCCCTCCAACTTAAGCTCTGCAGAATGGGGGTTGTTGAAAGAGATTACCAGTAGTAGATGAGTGCAGGTTATGAAACCTGATAAAGGTGGGGGCCTGGTGATCATGAGTACCAATGATTACATCAACAAAATGTTTGTTTTATTATATACAGATATATATGAGAAGGTTTTGATTAATGAAATGAATGTTGCATATCATGCGATCGATGTGCTGTTGGATGACCTTATGTTAAATGACCAGATTAGTCTAGCAAAGTATGATTTTCTCAAGGTGTCCCATCCCAGCATCCTCAAGAAACTGAAAAGCATCCATGATCCTGCCCCCCCCACTCCCCAATGAGACTTACTGTTGATTCTAAAGCAGTGGTTTCCAACCTTTTTTGCACCAAGGACCGGTTTTGTGTAAGACAGTTTTCCATGGACCGTCCATTGCATGCACATAGAAATAAAGCATAATAAAGTACATAATAAATACAATTCACCATAAAGCAGAATCAATGGAAGCCCTGAGCTTCTTTCCCTGCAACGAAATGGTCCCATCTAGGGGTGATGGGAGACAATGACACCAAAAGTGTGTTCATTATGTCCAGTCCATTCTGTAATTTTGTTTTGGTTGCTGTCATTGCAGAATACCCTGCTTCACAAAGATAGGATGTTGGAAATGGAAGTTTTCAGTGCTTATTCTAGCAAATTTCTAAGTTTATAAGAGCAATATTTAAAATCTGTCCCTATTATTTGTGGCTCTGTCCAAATTTATTGTGCGCAAGGTTGATAGGTGTGGTGAAAAGGTAGCAAACCTAATGGAAAACTTTGAGTCTAGCAATTTTCTAAGTTTATAAGAGCAGTATTTAAAATCTGTCCCTGTTATTTGTGGCTCTCTGTCTAGATTTATTGTGCAAGAAGTTGAAACGCATGGTCGAGAGGTACAAAAACCTCTTAATTGATGCTGCTGTTGCTGCCAGGGATCGCACTCACTCTTCACTCTCTCTCTCTCTCTCTCTCTCTCTCTCTGTCCCTCATGCATACTCACACACGCACACATGCACATGCAGTCTGCTCTGCTTTCATGCATGCATTCACTCACACATGTAGACAGAAACACACACACGCACTCACACAGAATTTTTTTTCCATTTCATTTATTTTTATTTTGCAGTCACTAAACAACAAAAGCATTGCTTAGCGAGTGTAAAATAACATAAACACATACACAGTCTCTTCTGCTTTCACGCATGCATACATTTTGCTTTCATGCATGCATTCACTCACACACATAGACAGAAACATAAACACACTCACACATATACATACACACATTCACTTTTTTGTTTCACTCCTTGCCTAAAAGTATCTGTGCGGCCCGGTACCAAACGATCCACAGCCCAGTGGTTTGGGACCGGTGTGCTAAAGCATATAAGACTTTCCCCCTGCCCAAGCTCATTGACTGTCATAAGAGGTCTTGCACAATCATGTATACCTATACAAAGACTCATGGGAATTTTTATCAAAAGTGTCTAATGATCTATAGTCTTTGTTACCATTGATGTCCAAGATTTATTTTCAGCTATCCCCCATGAAGAAGGCCTTGAGTTGTTTTATGATTTTTTGTGTGCCAGTTCTGTGTTTGAGCATACTAACATACTGACCCTTAGAATACTCATGGAGGCCATTCTGGAGAACTGAATGGAGAGATGAGGGTCCGAATGGAGAGATGAAAAGTCAGCAAGCAAAGGAGAGTAGTAGTGCTGAAATTGAATTCATCCTCAAGTTTTGGTGAGTAACTTTACAAGGCGTACCCCATTTTCTACAAAATCTCACCAAGGTGACACTGATATATAGACTGTATATTTATATAGCATATATCATGGATAGAAGTAGGTCAAAAATTAAAAAAGATAGCTGGGTGCACAAGACCTAGGATAAAAAAGTGCCCAATCCTGGTAGGCACAATAGTGCCAGAAAAAATGGCAGTGTAGAATCCTCAAAATACAGAAACATTCCTACAATGGGGCCAGGTCAAGGGGGAGGATGGCCCCCCTGTTGTAGAAGGAAGTAGCAGTCCACGAAAATCACAAAAACTGATAGGCCAAAGAAGATCCATAAAAATGATAGACTGGACTGTTGAGGATAAGAAATAAATTATGTATTGTTACTATTATGCAAAAAGCCCAGAATTTCCAGACACAAGATCTATAAAAAGATTAAGAGATAAATTATAGGAAAGAAAATTAGTTCTGCAAGAAAAACTGTCAGAAGCTTCAAATAAAAATTTGTGGTTATTAATAGAACAGATTTTTGAAAAATAGTATATAGACCAAGAAACTTTGATCTGTTGGGAAAAAGAAGCATCTCAGGAAGTGTGAAAATATAAACAACAAAACCTAGATATTTTTTAAAAGTATAAAAAAAAAATATGGACATGAGAAAGAAAGAGCGATTTGATATGATGCAATATTTATGCAAAGGTGAAAGCCAAATTAATCAACATAAAGAAGGCAGCCCCAAAGATATTCGAAGAGAAATACAGGCAAAGGCATCCAGACATGGAAATTTTCACAAAAAAAAAAAAATAATATCACAAAGAGGGAATGTAGAAAAGCAGATTAGTAAAGTTGAAGTTATGGAGGGCATGCAAAGTGAAGGATTTCATGTATAAGGTCTAATACAGGTTACATCACAGCATGATGGAATGCATCCCCAAAGTAAGGAGAAACGGGAAGATCAGGAGACATCAGAAGACGGGCAGCTACAAGAATGCATGGATCGTGCCATCCCAAGCAAAACCAGGACTCACTCCTCCAAGAAAAGGAAACCAGACTGGTGGACTCCTGCCATAAACAAGCTATACAATAGAAGGAGGAAACTAGTACAGAAAAGAGTAAAATCCCAAGAAGGGAAGACATCCCTGATCAGTATCAGCAAGAAACTACGATCCCTAATAAAATCATCCAAGGCGAGCTTTGAAAGAAAAATTGCCAAGGACTCCAAAGATATCCACAAGGCATTCTTTAGCTATGTCAAGAATCTAAGTGGCAATGCTCAGATCTGCTCGGAGTTAGTGCAGAATGGCACAAAATACACTGAACTGACCGATATCACCAACATCCTGGCAGACAGGTTCAGCGCAAACTTCACCCCCATCTCACCCCCAAGAGGACCCATAACCATACCAGAAGAATGTAGAGTCCCTGAAATCACAGACACTCAGGTTAAAACAGCCCTCTCCAAAGCCAAAAATTCAGCATCAGTGGGACCGGACAGTGTCCCAGGCTGCATCCTACACGAGCTCAAAGACGAACTAACCCCTCACCTAAACACACTGTTCAACCTCAGCCTCTCCACAGGCTACATACCCATAGAGTGGCACACAGCAAAGGTTATCCCGCTCCACAAAGGTGGAGCCACAACAGACCCTGGGAACTATTGCTCTATAAGCCTGACTAGCTTGTTCTGCAAGGCTATGGCGCACATCATCATGGAACTCATTAACAGAGACATTGGGAACCTCCAAACACTTGACCCTACCCAGTTTGGCTTTGTTAAGGGCAGATCATGCCTCCTAAACCTGGTGGACTTCTTTGAGACAGTTACCAAGGCTATAGACGAGGGAAAGGTGGTGCACACAGCCTACATAGACCTCACTAAGGCCTTTGACACCATTCCCCATTCTGGTATTATAGACAAGCTCACCAGCCTGAACACAAACCCCTACGTCACAAGATGGGTTGCCAACTGGCTCACGGACAGAACCCACATGGTGACAGTTGCAGGAGCTAGGTCCATCTCTAAACCGGTTACAAGTGGTGTTCCCCAGGGCTTGGTCCTGGGACTCCTCCTGTTCGGCATATACTTTTCAGAGGTACAGGCAAGCACAGGAGGACTATGGCTGACTAAGTTTGCAGACGACTGTAAACTACGGGCTATAATTGACTCTCCGGCTGACACAGACATCCTCCAAAAGGGTCTCACTGAGATGGATACCTGGTGTCAAAATCATGGCCTCAAGCTAAATGCCAAAAAGTGCATAGTCATCCCCTTTGGAAAAAACAAAGTACCCACAAACTACCACATATGTGGCAGTCCCCTAAATACGGAAGACGTAATAAGGGTTCTGGGGACCCAAGTAGATAGAAATCTCACCTTTGATAATCACATTGCCAAAGTGGTTAGAAAATCCTTCTACATGGCCCACCTAATCACAAAAGGGTTTGCATCCAGATCAAAAGAGGTTATTCTGCCCCTCTACTCATCACTCATCAGACCCATCTTAGAGTACAATGCCCCAATTGGGATGTACCTTACAAGACACCTGCAACAGCTTGAAAGTCCACAGAAGTACCTCACCAAGAGGATCAATGGCCTCAAACAGATGCCCTATGCAGCTCGACTGAAGAAACTCCAGTTGTACTCGGTTGCATACCGCCTACTCAGAGGTGATCTCTGCCTGACATACAAGGCCATGTCCAACCCAGAATTGATGGACATGTTCCACCTAAAGAAAACCTTATCTCCTCGAGCCACATGCTCTAGGGATCTAAACCTTATCACAACAATAAATAGGATGTGCTGGAGGGATAGATTCCTATCCCAGAAACTTCCCATGCTTTGGAACAAGATCCCAATCTACATTAGGCAGAGCTCCTCGCTAACACTCTTCAAAAGAAACCTTGACGAGTGGATGGGAAACAGAAAGTTTACCTCGGGGATCACTTCAGTGGCTCTGCTGGACAGAGGCACAGGGAACTAATCTAAGGGGACGGCGAAAGCCAACACATTCTGGCTAGGCTTATAAATGCCTTCGGGCAGATAGCCTAGTACCCACCTATGAACCTATGAATGTATAAGAAGAAGAAATATGGACACAGGAAAGAAAAAGATAGTTAATATGGTGTAATATCTATGCAAATGAGAAAGTAAAACTAATCAATACAAAAACAGCAGTACCAAAGATATTTGAAGAGAAATGCAGGCAAAAGAATCCAGATATGGAAAACTTTACAATACAAAAAATTTGGAGACTAAGAGGAAAAGTAGAAAAGGAGATTGGTGATGGAGGAGTTAAAGAAATAGAAACTGAGGTTATAGAGTACCTCCAAAGTGAAGGATTCAATGCAGAAAATCTAATCTAGAAAGCACCACAAAAGGATAGAGCAATGCAACTACAAATTAAGGGGAAACCAGTGGAACAGGAAGCAATTGGTCAGGTGCCATATGAAGATATTTTGGAGCCTTCCACAGGAAACGAGTATAAACATTCACTTGAAGCTGGAAGGCAAGGGAGGGAACAAGAAACTCTGACAGTTACCGCTGAGGAGTGATAGGCCAAGGAGTTCTCATATGACAGGGCAACAGATGGCACAGAATTAAATTGAAGAGAATGTGCACAGGAAGATGCAATAGACCATTCTATAGAATGCCTGCAGGAAATGGAAAAATGTGCCCTCAGTTTAGAAGAGAACGAGCTAAGAGAAAAGTTGCTTGAATTAACAGAGATAGATAGACATATTAAGATCAATGAAAGAAATAGACTGCAGAAGGTCAATAAAACCAAAAAAGTTAGAAGTTTGATAAACAAATGAACACTGTGGACTGTCCACAGAGATCCATGTGATATAACAGAAGTAAACAAGATATATTACTGTGCAGCTAAATTAATAACTGATAAAGTTCTACCACAAGAACACAGGGTAGTGAGGGAGAGAAAGGGGAGAAATAGAATATCATCATGGAAGTATTGAATAGAGAAAACTGTAAAGCAACTAAGGCAAGAAGTGTCACTGTTAGAAGAGTATAGAAGAGGGAACAGATCAGCAGAAATACTTAGAAAGATAGACGTGATAAAAGCAATGTGCAGTAACAGAAGAGATCAGGATCTATCATGCACTATCGCAAATAACAAACCAAAAATCTCAGCACAGGTGGAAAAACGTAGAAGATATGCAGATAAATATAAAGGAAAAATACAAAACAATCAATTTATTGTTGACCTAAAACAGTTTTGTAGATAATTGTGAAATAAGGTAAAAGGAATTGAAAGACCACAAAAAAAGAAGAAATAGATACATTTTGGAGAAGAATCTATGAAGATCCTGTGAAACATAACAAATATGCTAAATGGAAAGAAGAAGTAAAAGAAAGAATAAGAACTTTAAAGGTACAGGGTATGAAATGGGATGAAGTAACAGCCAGAGAGATTGAAACAAAGTTAAGAAAAGCCTCAAGTTGGAAAACCCCAGGCCCAGATGCAATACCTAACTGGTTAAAAGTATTAACATCTTTGCACAAAGATTTAGCCATGAATAAGAACTATTTATATGCACACCTCGAACAGACACCAACCTGGCTAACAACAGGAAAAATAGTGCTCCTACTTAAGAGTGAACCTGCAAGCTACCATAAAAATTATAGACCGATAACTTGCCTTCCGACGACGTATAAACCATACAGTGGAATTGATGCTGGCAGAGTCTATAGTCATTCAGTAGAAAATTCAATTATGGCAATAGAACAAAAGAGCAATAAAAGAAAATCATATGGAACAAAGGATCGTTTGCTGTTAAATAAAGTCATAGTAGAGAACTGTAAAAACGGGAAGAATTTAAGTGTGGCATGGATTGACCACAAAAAAGTATTTGATAGTATCCTACATACATGGATAAAAGAATGCTTAAAAATGTATAAGATACACCCTACATTGATCAACTGCATTACACTGACCATGAAAAAGTGACAAACCACTTTGCAATTAAGCCATGATAAAGGATAGATTATTATTCCAGGAATAAAAATTTGAAGGGGATATTCCAGGGTCACCGCTGCTATTCTGCCTTGCACTTAACCCATTAAGCTGTCTATTTAACAGCTTAGGCCATGGCTATAACTTGGCTCCTGGAAATCAACAAAGTGTAAAGACTTCTTATCTTCTCTTTGTCAATTTGAAACTGTATAGCTCATCAGATGAAGAACTGAAAGTACAACTGCAAGTTGTCAAACTTTTTCAGATGATATAAAAATGTAATTTGGTCTAGATAAATGTGCAAAAGCAACGTTTAACGCAGGAACTGCAACACCAAGAAAACACCAGTTTGGGGCAAGAATGTGATATAAAAGAACTTGAGTAAGAGGGAGTGTATAAATATTTGAGAAGTGCTGAAGGATCAACAATAAAACATGAACAAATGCAAATAAAACTTAGTAAGGAGTATTTCAGAAGACTTAAATTAATCCTGAAAACAGCAGTGACATCTAGGAACAAAATCCAGGCTATAAACCAATTTGCTCTTCCTGTCCTAAATTACAGTTTTGGAGTGACTGACTGGCCCCAAAACATGTTGGACAGATTAGACAGGAAAGCAAGAAGGATGCTTCATGCTCACCAAATGATTTATAAAAATCAGTGCATATCAAAATTATATATTCCACATTCCGAAGGAGGGATGGGCCTCCTTGAAATTGATTACATGTACAGTTCTACAATCGTGGGACTCCACACATATCTGCTTACATCACAAGACCCAAATGTAGTGAAAGTTTTGAAACATGAGGAGAATAAATCTATGATGACTTCCCTGCTTAGGCTAGCAGAAGCATATCGGCGTCAAGCAGGAATGGAAATCAAACCACAAGTGGATAAAAAACAGGGAGCAACTGAATGTGCCAAAAAACAAAAGAAAGAATGTAAGGTGAAGGACCAGATGAGAAGGCAAGAAATACGGAAAATGCATAAATATAGTTGCAAGTATAGAAAACTTTTGGAAGAACCTCATGTTGATCAGGAATGAATACAGGAATGGTTAAGGAGAGGTGAATTCAAACCAAGAAATGAAATGTTAATATTGATGGCAAAAGATAGTGGGCTATGTACATGTTAGTTTACAAAATCTATTGAACATGTGGGAGAAACAGACAAAATGTAGGTTTTATAAACCAGAACTGGAAACGGTTGCACACCTCATTGCTGGTTGCGACATACTAATGGCAGAAGGACTGTATACTGAAAAGCATGATAATGTGTCGAGACTGTTACACTGGGGATTGTGCAAACATTATGGTACTGAAGTGGCTGAAAAACACTGGAAACATGAGCCACAAAGCATCATAGAAAATAATGAAGTCTACATCACATGGGATCATCCATTGCCAACAGTTCAAAAGATAGATGCTAGAAAACCGGATATAGTGGTCCAAGAAAAGAAGACAAAAGTAGCATTGATCATTGAAATCACCACACCCAGTGACTACAGCATCCTGCGTACAGAGAGACAGAAAGTCATAAAATATCCAGATTTACAAGAAGAAATGAGAGCAATTTGGAAGAAAGATACCCAGATAGTTCCAGTAGTAGTTGGAGCAACAGGTCTTATAAAAAAGAGATTACAATCATATTTAAATATGCTACCGATACATGTAACTCTGTATGAATTGCAGAAGGAGTCATTACTGGGCACATTTGGAGTGCTGCAAAGAGCACTTTTGGCTGACATCAAAGAGTGAAATAATACTAATTTCATGAACTTTAATTGTATTTTGACTTAGGAATGGGGTACATTCCCGTCATGGTATTAGAAACCCAAAAGATTTAAAGAAATTAAAAAAGGGAAAACAATTTTATAATTTTTGCAAAACAGTTATTCAGGCAGAGGAGAAGGGTGGTAATGGGGGCTGCATGTGCCCCAGTTTTTGCAAATGCAGTACTTGCACAAAGTGAAAAACAATCGGGTCTTTACTTCTGAATTTACAGATTGGTGGTCTTTGTATGGTCATTTTTTAGATGACATTATTATCTTTTGGACTGACATTAGAGATAGGGTAGATCAGTTTTTTCCAGTTTTTGAACACCACAACCCATTTTTTGAAGTTCACGATGGACGTTAAGCAGGATAGGGTCAATTACTTGGATGTATCTATCATCAAAGGTAGAACACTGCAAAAATTTGAGTCTACTTTGTATAGAAAAAGTACACATGTGAATTCCCTACTCCATTTCAACAGTTAGCATCCCCTTCACCAAAAGAAGTCATTGGTGAAGGGGCAATGCATGAGGCTGGCCTGTGTGTTGAGTAATGATACTGTTTTCCAGGAAGAATGTTCCTAATTATGGGGGATGTCGTAACCAAAACCCGTTACTGAAAAACATTTTTAGAGAAGTTGAGAGGAAGAGACAGCAGAAGCACTTTCTTCTTTACTGGGTACTGTCAACAGTAGCCTTTGTGCAAATAGGGCAGCAAGTTGGTTCCCCCCTGATAATCAAGGCTCCTATTAGAAGGCCTTAATGTTACCTTGCAAGCTACATTTTGAAGGTATTCAGAGCATTATTCATAAAAACTGGAGCCTTTTTGGAGCAGACCAAGAGCACTTGAGTAAGGTGAGGAGAAGTCAATGATTGTTTATAAAAAGGACATTTGTTTTAAAACCCTTCTAGAGAAACCCCCTGTAGTGTAAAGGGGTGATGGTGAAATGTGGTCATTGTTCCCAATGTAGACATATTTTGGAGGCAAATGTTAGTGTTATTAAACTGATACACAGATATTACTGTAACAGTAAGGGGATCATATATGTTGCAAAGTGTCAGAGATGATGCGAATATTTCTACATTGGTAAAACTAAAATACTATTTAAAAACAGGATTTATCAAAACCAATATGAAATCCAACAGGTTACACATTAAGAGAAAGAACAGGAAACTGTGGCAACCCTGACACAGTCAATGTTGTGGAGTGACAGGCCATTGAGTTCCCATATAAAAGAGCAACAGATGACACAGGATGAAACTAAAGAGAATGTGGCACAGGAAGATGCTGTGGAACTTTCTACAGAATGCCAGCTGGAAATGGAGAACAAAGAATGTGCCCTCAGTTTAGAAGAAAATAATCTAAGAGAAAAGTTGCTTGATTTAATAGAGATGGACAGAAATCATCACATGGTTAAAGATCATTCCTTCCATATGTTTAAGTTTATTGTTATTTACCAGTTTGACCTAGGACATAGAGGGTGAGCCATCAGACATATACCTTGAATAGAGATGAAATGTAATGCCACCATTTTCCCAGGGCTCAGTGAAATGGTGTCTATAAGAGGACAGTAAGAATAAAGGAAAGTATGCAGGAGACAAGGGGACCAAGAAGTGTGGATGTTGTAATCAGTGTGAATACATATATCTCAAAGGAGAAATGCAGCTAGAAAATGAGAATCAGACTAAGGTAATCTTTCAGTATGGGCGCTGTAGTTTATTTGGCCATGTGCTCCACCTGTCTGGCATTTTATGTCAGGAAAACAGACAGGTTCCTAAAAAACAGAATTTACGAGCACTACTATGAAATTAGGAAACAAAACAGGAAGAATGCTTTGTACAGGCACATGGAAAGTAACAACACCTGCAATACATTCAGATTTGCCATTTTGGAAAGGGTACACATTAACCTGAGGGGTGGCAATTGTAAGTTATTATTAGGAGAAAAATAATTTTTTTGGCAGTTAAAATTAAATGCTTGCAATCCCCCAGGACTTAATGATTTTATTGCACTAAAGCCAGTATTAGAGGCTAGGATATGAAATGTTTCTTTTGAAAGTGATTTCTTATAATTCATTTTCATGTTTATTTTATATATTTTTTGTAATATTCCACTTCAAGTATCTTATGTTTTTTGTAAAGGAAGCTTTCATTGTTGTAAATTGTTTTTTATCTTTGATTTTATTTTTTTTTGCCACAGGAAATATTTTTAGAGAAGTATGATGTCATTTCCTGGTTCAAGAAACTATAAAAGGAAGTTGGCCATCTTGTTTTAATTGAATCTGAAGAAGTCCTGTTAAACAGGATGAAAGCAGTAATCCCAAATTTTAAGTAAGAATTAAACTGCTATTTTGTTTTAAAGGGAGTCTTTATTGTCTTTTGAATCATTCAGCCAGATTTGCAGAGTGATGTTGTGATTCCTCTAGTGGGGGTATGAATGAGCTGGTCCAGTGCATTGGAACTGATGAATTCCAGGATGCATTGTGCCAGTGCATTTGTGCATGAGTAGTTTTCCCAGCTGATGGAGGGGTAACTGAAGTCGCCTAGTATGAAAGTGTTGGGTTGGATCTTAATATTTTCCAGGGTGCTGAGGAATGTGGAGTGAGAGTCTTGGGACATGGTTGGGAACCTATAGAAGGCTACAACTTGAATCGCCATCTTAACCAATGTTAGTTGTACCTGGAGTATCTCAGATGCAGTATGCTGGGCTACTAGTCTGGAGGTGTGCATATCCTTTATGAATATGGTGACACCACTGCCTTTGGTGCTTCAGTACATGTTCTGGGATCGAAAGGCGTGGAATGAGTTATAGCCTGGTAGCACAGGGGTGCTTTCTGCTGCTTTAAACCAAGTCTCCATTACAGCAGAAATGTCAATGTTCTCTATTTTGAGGAGTGCTTCGAGTGAGTGCATCTTGAGATTTAGACTTCTAGCATTGAGCAGCATGAGCTGTTACGGTGATAATATGGTCTTTGGAACACTGCCTAAAAAGGCACTATAGGGATGGCAAGAGTCTTAGCCAGTACCCAGAAACCCAGGGGTGACAGACGCAGACCATCTATGGGAAAGCATTGAGGTCTGTCAGTCATGTCATCCCAAGC
This sequence comes from Protopterus annectens, assembly GCF_019279795.1. Classification (NCBI taxonomy): domain Eukaryota; kingdom Metazoa; phylum Chordata; order Ceratodontiformes; family Protopteridae; genus Protopterus; species Protopterus annectens. The sequence goes on from NC_056741.1 coordinate 1,824,964,195, forward strand.
AGACAGATACTGGATACCCTTAGAATGACACCAGAAACTTAGCCAATTGTTGAAGTTAATCATTTTTTGTTTGTACTGTGATATCATTCTGGGTGATGGTAGGCTGCTGCTCAGGGCTAGGGTCATACAAGCCTGGGCCACATAATCTGAGAGCTCCACCATGTCTCTTTTCATGTAGTCCAGGGAGGTGCATCTTAGGTCATTCACACCCACATGGACAATTACAGAGTCATACTTGTACTTGTTGTGAAGTGACCTGAGTGCGTGTGTTATGTGTCAGATTCTGGCACTTGATAGCTGACCATTACCTTCTCCTTATTCAGCCTAGTGAGTGGGACATCAGTGTGTCTCAGTATTGAGTCACCTATGATTATTGTATTGGGAAAGCTGTTTTGCCTTAGGGACTTAGGTTGAGGGGCACACTGTGTAGGTGAGCTATGTGTCTTGTGGTTTATGCTGTGTTGTGGTGGTCAAGTGCATTTCTGCCTTGGAGGTCTCTGCTGTTTGGGTAGATTTCTGTTGCGAGCCTCTGCAAAGGTGGGTGTGTGGTTTGTGTTTTTATGTGAGGGCTGTGATGATGGGTGTTCTGGAGGGCAATGTGTTCCATGTGGTATGGTGCAGGTGTTAACCTTCTACAGTTGACCAGCTATTCCGGTCTTGGCTGGAGAGTGCAAGGCTTCCAATTTGGAGATATAGGTGCATCTCTCACAAGTCTGAGTGTTGGGAGGTAAGAGGAGAGGGTTGTCTGTGTACATGAGGCAGTTGCTACACTGCCTCAGAATGCCCAAGTTCACCAGGTTAATAGGAGAAAGCACAGGAAACTGACCTTTAGACATGCCAGGAGAGATGGTCATCATTACTAAGTACTGGAGCTGTTTCCATATAGAACGTCTAGTGCTGATAGCACTTATGTGCTACAGTAATTGCTACAAAAAGCCTTTTGAAGTGCTGGCAATTAAGCTAATTAAAGTGCAAGAGAGAAGTGAAAGTTGAAAGGGATAGAAAAAAAAACTGCCCAAATGTCCAGATTTGATACTTCTATGATGGCATTTGATCTCTCCCCTTTCTTCCCCTTACTGCCCTGTGTTTTTGTGGATTTCTTTTTATTAGCGTGTCACTATTGTTTTTATTTGAGATGAAGAGACATATTAAGATCAATGAAAGAAATAGACTACAGAAAGTCAATAATACTCAAAAAGTTAGAAGTTTGATAAAACAAATGAACACTAATTAGGACTGTTCATTGAGAGTCATGCAATATAACAGAAGAAAGTAGAATGTATTACAGTGCAACTAAATTAATAACATAAAGTCTTACCACAAAAACACAGGACAGTAAGGGGAGAAATCAAATGCCATCATAGAAGTATCAGATTGAGAAAATTATGAAGCAATTAAGACAAGAGGTGTCACTGTTAGAAGAATATAGAAGAGGGAACAGATCAACAAAAATACTCTGAAAGATAGATGCAAAATGTGATAAAAGCAATGCACTGTATAAAAACAGATTGGGATCTATTATGCAGTATCACAAATAATTAACTAAATATATCAACACAGGCAGAAAAACGTAGAAGATATGCAGAAATATAAAGAAAAAGTACAAAATAAGCAATTTATTGATGACCCCAAAAATTTATAGAGAATTGGGAAACAAGGCAAAAGGAATTGAAGTACCACCAAAAAAGAAGAAATAGATACATTTTGGAGAAATATCTATGATGAAAGATGCTAAATGGATAGAAGAAGTAAAAAAAAAAAAACAAGTTCAAATGTACAGGATATGAAATGGGATGAAGTAGTGGCCAGAGAGACTGAAACAAAGTTAAGAAAACTTCCTTATTAGAAAACTGCAGTCCCAGATACAGTGCCTAACTTTTGGCTAAATGTATTAACATCTTTACCTGAGGATTTAGCCATGAGGAAGAGCTATTTGTATGTGAACCCCGAACGGACACCAGCCTGGTTAACAACAGGAAAAATGATGCTTCTATTTAGGAGCAAACCTGCAAGCTATCCTAAAAACTAAAAATCAATAACTTGCCTTCCAACAACGTATAAACTATACACTGGAACTGATGCCAACAGAGAAGAAAACTCAGTCATGGCAATAGAACAAAAGGTTAACAAAAGAAAGTCATATGGAACAAAGGATCATTTATTGTTAAAGTCATAATGGAAACCTGTAAAAAGGTGAAGAATCTAAATACGTCATTGATAGACTATAAAAAAGCATTTGACAGTGTCCCATATTCATGGATAAGAGTGCTTAATAATGTATAAGATACACCGTACACTGATTAATTACATTACAGCGACCATGAAACAGTAGCAAACCACTCTACAGTTAAGTCATGATAAAGGACAAATTATTATTCCAGGGATAAAAGTTCAAAGGGGGATATTCCATGGTGACCCTTTGTCACTGCTACTCTTTTGTCTTGCCCTTAACCCATTAAGCTGTCCACTTAACAGATTAGGTCATAGTTACTATTTGGCTGTCAGAAAACAAGAAAGTGTAAAGACTTGTCATCTTCTTTTTGTAGATGATTAAAACTGTATAGTTTATGAGATGAAGAACTGAAAGCACAACTGCAAGTAGTCAAAACTTTTTCAGATGATATAAGAATATAATTTGGTCTTGATAAATGAAAACAAAAAGCAACCTTTAAAGCAGGAAAGCTGCAGCAACAAGAAAACATTTGTTTGGGACAGGAATGTTATATAAAAGAACTTGAGCAAGAGGGAGTGTATAAATACTTGGGAGCTGATGAAGGATCAACAATAAAACATGAACAAATGCAAATAAAACTTACTAAGGAATATTTTAGAAGACTAAAACTAATACTGTAAACAGTGTTGACATCTAGGAGCAAAGTCCAAACTACAAACCACTTTTCTCTTCTTGCCCTAACTTACAGTTTTGGAGTGCTTGCCTGGCCCCAAAAGGTGTTGGATAGGTTGGACAAAAAAACAAGATGGATGATTCATGCTCATCAAATGATTTATAAAAATCAGTGTATATCAAGACTATATATTCCCCATTCTGAAGGAGGTATGGGCCTTCTCGAAACTGATTACATGTATAGATCTGCAGTTGTGTGACTGCATACATATCTACTGACCTCCCACTGTTGACCTATCAACTCCCACTTTGTGAACTCAATTCTATCCTTAGTATCACAGGACAGTTCCTTCCTCACTATCCCCCCCAACACAAATAACACTAATACAAGCTTTAGCCTCAAAACAGTTTCCACCACTTCAATCAAAAGCATGCTCTCCAAACTAAAAACCTCATCAACAGCAGCCGACCTACTCCCCAGCTATTTCTTGAAACTTACAGCAGATGCTATTGCTATCCCAGTCTCCACTCTCATAAACAGATCAGTTGTTGAAAACTATGTGCCCAAACTCTGGAAAATATCCTATGTTACACCCATACATAAAGGCAGGACCTCCACTGAACTTAATAACTACAGACCCATTGCTTTACTCCCCCCCTGGCCAAAATCCTAGAAAAATGCATCCATACCCAGATGCTAAACTATCTCCTAGACTGCAACATCCTGTCACCTACTCAGCATGGTTTCAGACCTGCCCATAGTACCACTACAGCTCTCCTCTGCTTCACATTCACAGTAAACCGTCTCAAAAATGAAGGCCTGCAAGTGTCAACTCTTTTTTTGGATATATCCAAAGCATTTGACACAGTCTCACACCAAATCCTGCTAAACAAACTAAACCAATATCATCTATCTAATTCCACTCTTACCTGGTTACAAAGCTACTTAACTGACAGGTACCAAGCTGTGAAATGGGAAAATTCTCTCTCTCTTCAGCTGCCCATAATAATAGGAGTCCCACAGGGTTCTATCTTAGGACCACTACTATTCACAGTCTTCACAAATGACCTCCACACCTCCACACAGCATGCATCTATAATTCAGTATGCAGATGACACTACCTTAATCTGTGCTGCACAAAACATTCCCACCCTCCTGCAAACAACTCAACTAGCATTCTCTGACGTTGAAAACTACCTTACCAAAGCCCAACTTATCCTCAATCCAAAGAAAACTCAGCTTATGATTATAACCAGTTCTAACAAAAACACTAACAGTCAATTCACTATCTACTCCACAAATGCTACTCCAATTGCTCCAGTGGCACAGGCTAAGCTACTGGGCATAACTATAGACTCCCACCTAAAATTTGATAGTCATCTGAACTTAACTATTAAAAAAGTACATGCCAAACTGGGGTCTCTCTACCGTATCAAACCATTTCTTACCAACAACACAAGATCAGCCATTGCTTGCTCCCAACTTCTATCCACCCTACTCTATGCATCTCCCATTCTGACTAATCTCAACAAAACTGAACTAAGCAAAATGGAAGCTTGCTATAACAGAATTGCCTGCTTTGCTGCAAATTGCTCATATAGAACTCATCACTGTACTGCTTTGAGACAGCTCCACTGGCTTGAACTGCCCAACCTCCTAACCTACAATCAGCTCTGCCTCTGTCATTCTATCTATTACCTCCCCAATAAGTGTCCTGCCCTCAAAAACCTAGTACAACATCACTCAGCCAAAAGGCCTCTTAGATCATCAAGCAAACTACTACTAGAAGTCACCAACAGCTACAATAGCTTTGGAGATGCACTATATAGTAGTTCGGTGGCCAAAAAATGGAACTCTGTCCCTACTAGCATTCAAAACACATAATCCAAAGCCTCCTTTAAAGACCTCATCAGGCAACATCTCAAGCAAAGTTGGCAGTGCCATGATTGCTCCCCAGGCTAGTGAAAGCGGATAACATATACATACTAAATCTAGAGCAATTGATAATAGTTTTTCAATCTTACTCACAAACACTGGCTAATCTACAATGTAGGTACTGTACCTGTGTACTATGTATGTATTCTACCTACATTCCAAAGTTCAGCTGTACACCACAAATCTATTACTTACCTTTATTTTTAAAATTAATATTTTATTGATTGTTCTCTCCACTGTAACTGTTTGTGCTGCATACCACTGTAAAAACATGTCTCTTGTAATTTGTGTGTATACTGATTATGTCTAAATAACTAAATGTGTCTGTAATTTTTCTTTGTGGAGCTTTTCTCCCCGGGCCTCTGCTGAAAAAGGGCCTTTTCGGCTCAGTCAGACACCCCCGGTTAACAAATGTAAAATAAAATAAAAATAAAAATAAAATAAAATAGTTTAGCAGAAGCATATCGGCATCAAGTGGGAATGGAAATTAAACTAGAGGTAGATAAAAATCAGGCAGCATCTGCATGTGCCAAAAACAAAAGAAAGAATATAAGGTGAAGGATCAAATGAGATGGCAAGAAATGTGGAAAATGCATAAATACAGTTGCAAGTATAAAAAACTCTTGGAACAGCCTCATGTTGATCAGGATAGAATGCAGGAATGGTTAAGGAGACGTGAATGTAAACCAAAAGATGAAAAGTTAATATAGGTGGCCTAAGATAGTGAACTGTGTACTCATTGGTTTACAAAGTCCATTGAATGTGTAGGAGAACAGACAAATGTAGGTTTTGTAAAACAGAATTGGAAATCATTGCACATCTTGTTGCTGGTTGTGATATACTAATGGCAGAAGGATTGCTGTATACTGAAAGACATAATAATGTGGCAAGACTATTGCATTGGGGATTGTGCAAACATTATAATATTTAAACATTGGAAACATGATCCACAAAGCAGTATAGAAAAGTATTAACTTTATATCACATGGGATCACCCATTACCAATGCTTCAAAAAAAATAGATGCGAGCATTGATCACTGAAATTGCTACACCCAGTGACTACCGTGTCTTATGTACAGATAGAGACAAAATCATAAAATATCAGGATTTGCAGGAAGAAATGAGGGCAACGTGGAAGAAGGTTGCCCAGATAGTTCTAATAGCAGTAGAAACAACGAGTCTTATAAAAAAGAATTTACAATTGTACTTAGATATGTTACCAATACATGTAAGTATGTAGAAATTGCAGGAGTCATTCCTGGGCACATTGTGGGTGCTGGAAAGAGCACTTCTGGCTAACATCTAGGATTGAAACAATACTAATTTCATGAACTTTAATCATACTTTGCCTTAGGAATGGGGTCCATTCCAATCATGGTATTAGAAACCCAAAATATTTGGAGAAATTAAAAAAGGTGCGATGATCCTGCTACATTATATTGAATTAGGTGGTGGTGACAAAGGGTTAGGTGTACTGCAATTTGGAGTTATGGGCCAAAATAATGAGACTGTTATGAATCCAGTGTTGAAATAGATTTGGTGTCTTTTCAACAATCTGGAGGCTTTTCACTGGAAACTCTGAATGCAATGACATGTATGTGGTAAGGCTTCATTCTTGTACATGGGAAGTTTTGTTGTTGCTGGGGAATTCCTTAACTTTGCGAATGTTAATACAGGTGGAAGTTGTGGAGGCTGTGACCTTAGGTTTCTTGGGCAGGCAACAATTAGACTGAGGTAAGTAAGCATTTGCTAAGTGAAATAAACATATTTGAAAATAAGGCTTGGAGTAATGTTATATGTTTTAGGCCTGCTATTTAATCTATATACATTATTGGTTAGGAGTGTGGCAGGAGCCTACTCACTCTTCCAGTCTGCAAGAAAAGACTTGACAAATGCTCATTGATTGCTCTATGCTTTTTAATTCTTTTCTCCACCTACTTTCACTGACCAGAGCTCAGTCTTGAATTCTGTCTGCAAGCATGTGACGCAAGGTGCATTAATAAGGGTGCTAGCCCTCATTTTTGGATCAGATGTGAAATTTAGATAGTGTTATACAAGCTCTTAGATAAGAGGGAAGGCTTTCTTGTGCTATTCAGTAATGATAATGCCTATGGCAATGATGGAAAGAGAGTGTTTATATGTACCTGTACTGTATCCAAGCAGTGTTAAGAACATTAAATCCATCAGTCTGTCTATTTTCAGTATGCATTTTGTCCAGTTCATTATTACAGTGAATTTCTGACCACACTGACTATAAGGAGATGTAAAGCAGGAATCCTAGCCTACATGGAATGCCAGTCCATTGCTGGGCACCCCCCCCCACACACACACACAAACACACATGCAAGCATGTAGGCACACACACACACACACATACACACACACACACACACAAGTAGAGGTAATGTGAACAGTGCTAATTTGCATAACTGCAAAAATGTGAGAGGAAGCTAGCGCCATCAGTGAAAACACTCAGGTAAGACGATGCAGGCTGCACACATAAGGAAGCAGAATCCGAGAACCACATGTTATGAGATGACAACTCTAACTTTAGTATTGTGCATACAATGTATGCACAGTACAGTGTGCCCACTGCACTGGGTGTGCAGTCCTTCAGTGGTTCCAACTGTCTGTTGATCTGATTGATAGTACTCGAGTCATGTGATCTTATGCATTATTTTAGGCTCTGTTATGGCTGTACATTGCCCATCTTATTTTGATTAATTCCACCTTGGTACCATTGCACATTTCTTTTAAATCTTTTTAGTGTACTTTACTGACTGTTTAAGACTGAGATAATAAAAAGCACTGAAGTAGTTAATAGCAGCAGATGAATGCAGATTTGTAGAAATACCATAAAGAATGGTTCTTAAAGGCTGCGTTCGAGGGAGACCACATGTGGGTTGTGTCTAATGCTAAGAATGTGCTACTGATTTTTGTTTGTTGTGTGTCCCAGCTTGGGGGGGGGGGTTGGTTGTTATAGGTATGAGGGTTCATCTTGAGGCTAAATAGAAGAATCTGAAGTTGAATTTGCATTTTGATTTGCATATGTATTGAGCCTTTATAAATCGCACAGACAAATTTAAACTGGGCTCATCAATGTATATTTTCCCCTAAGCAGTTTATGCATTTAAGAACATGCATTAACTCATTTGTTTAATGGATATTTTGCTTCATCCTTCTGACTTCGGTGACATATTTCACCTGAACAGGAGTCGGGAATGCAATGGGGTGGTAGTGCAGCTGTTCCAGTTAGTATCTTGTGATAAGGGCTTTGAGTTATTATGGTACCAAGATACACATTTGACTTAATGTTAAGATCCACAGAGTGTGTGTGTGTGTGTGTGTGTGTGTGTGTGTGTGTGTGTGTGTGTGTGTGTGTGTGTGTGTGTGTGTGTGTGTGTGTGTGTGTGTGTGTGTGTGTGTGTGTGTGTGTGTGTGTGTGTGTCTGCTGGGGGGAGGTGCATCTCCAGACTGTACCGTCTCTGAAATACACCCGTGGAGCACTGCACTTTGCTGGTACAATTTTTGAACACTATGCTATTTTTTCATTACTGAGTCAGATAAACATGATACTACATTACCTTGTCCTAGTCCTGCTTTCCTTTTGTTTCTTCATTTGTTAACTTACTAAGCTCACTAGAAAAAGTGTCCCTTTACAAAGGTGACCCAGGAAAACTGTCTGGTTAAGTGATTTGTTCAGAGTCACACAGTAGGCAAATGTAGGCTGATGGAATCAAACCCAGGACTTAAGATTTTACAGCATGCAGTACAAGTTCTTGGCTTATTGTGTCACTGTAATGCATAAAACTATAGTAGTAGTTGATAAGCCACACTTTAATGTCGTTTTTTTGTTCTTGGATTTATGTTGCACTCTGTAATAGCTGAATCAATTTTACTAAATATTACATTGTGGATTAACCATAAAACTGTGATTGTTTTCTCATAGTAGACCCGTCACTTGACTCATTAGCAGTCAGTGGGATGTCAAGACATTGTAATTGTCTTGCCGCTTGGTGAAGACACCAAAATGTATTCATTCATGTACTGTTGCTTTAAGTAAAACATTCTTCCTACTCTTTGTTTGACTGTTGTGGGCTCTGCTGGGACTTGTAGTACATCCGGCTGCCATGGCAGCTTTCTGCATTTTTTTTCTTGTTAAGCAAAGACTGGTTTATCAACATGAGCAAAAGTAAACAAAAACGTTTTTAAAAGAATATTGCTACAAGAGTGCTCAATTTCAGAGTGGGAGACTGGGAGAACATAAGGAAAATTTGTTTTAAAGTGACACAGAGCAAAAAACTACATTCCCCAGAGTAACTTTTATTGGATGCCAGCAGGTCACGTTGATAAATACTGGAGTGTAAAGGCAGATTGCAGGTGGTTACTTCCTGGTTGCAGTACTGGGTAAGTGTGTAGCCGCTGTTCCCCAGTTATTAATGGTGTTCTGAGCTCAGAGCTTATTTTAACATTTGGTGGAGGAAAAGAACTGATGTCAGCTGGAAGGCATACAGCAAAGATCTGTATTTCTCTAGGTCCAAGCAGATGATTCTAACAGGGTAGTACAGACCAGTCATGTGTACACTTGATTAGTCAGTGGAAGAAAAAAGTTTGCAGATTTGATTGTCTTTAGTAGCTTGAAATATTTGGGCAGTTAGCTGTGTTCTGCACTGACACTAATTTGTTTCCAGGTGTTTGACAGCATCCAGGCTCTTTTATCATTGATTTTGGAGAGAGGGGTGCTGACCACTTAATTTGTATCCTTTTTTTAAGTAGTGGTACCAGTGTACATTCAGCTCCCATTTGGTCACTTCTTAGATGATTCTGTTCATTCTTTGTTGTGTTTGTGGCTGGCAGTAACACTGGTAATGCGTCGTTACTAAGGGATATATTTTATAATGTAGTTTCTAAGGTGCTGTATTCTGACAAAGACTTAATTACTACCCCTTTTGTTCCTGTATTTGTAGTGAGCTACCTTTGAAACCTGTGAAAGCTTAATTTATTACCATCTCTAGGCGACAGGCTACCTGTTGTTTTAGCCTGCAGACATAACTGAATAACAGAAATGAACTTTCTGGTTGATCCACTGCCTGGAATAGCGTATCAAGTACAAAAAAAGTAACATTCACTTAGTATGAAAACCCCATGCTATATGACAACATAGTTTTTCTGTTCTTATTTGCTATGCTGTTGTATTTTGGGTTGATGTTCTGCCACCACATTTTAATAAAGAATACAAGCAAACAGCTTTTTGCATGTGTCTAGTAGACATCTGTTTAAGGATAACATCCAGGCAGGAAATGGATGATGAAAGAACTAGAACCAAGTTGCAGTTGAGGTTTAAACAGGCAGAGCAGCCTTTAAAGATGTTAACTGTTTTGCACTATATCTAGAGAAGTACTGGAAGAAATGCCTACACATTTCAAAAAGATCTCTCTTGTGGGGGGGGGGGGTACAGCAAAGTTACTAGTGTCTCTAGAGATTCTGTTGTGTTTAATTTTATATTAGACAAAAGAAATTAGTGTGAAGGGTATTGTTGATCTGTTTTAAGAAACTGAAACATTGATTTAAGGTTGATTAAAAAGCTGTAATTCTTGTCTGTGCCCTGACCTCCAGCATATGCTCTGGTTGGGAGATGGTATTGTAGCTTATTGAGAATGGTAGCTTGTGTTTAATACAGCCCTGTGTTTGTAAATATAGGTTTGTTATGTATATATGATGTTTTATCTCTCTAAAATTTAATTATGGAGTTTTTCTTCACGGTCTTCCGCTGAAAAGGATTTATTGCCCATTTTGACTTTCCTGGTAAACAAATATCATGTAAAATAAAATGAATACAGTCTGTGTTGACAACAAAATGTGTTTGGGAATCTACTGTAGTGATGAGTGAGCAGTCCTTATATATGCTGTCATGTCTGACCTGGGAATATTATAACAGAGTGGTCCAACTCTTACTCCACATATGGCATTAGAAGAACATGGAAACCCACCATGTGTGCCCAGTTGTTTGAATAAGCATCTTGCAGGTTCTCCAGCTGATTTTCCCTCTCCTCCTTCTACTTAAGACTCCAGCTGTTGTTTTGTGGTTCCCAGCACACTCTGATATCTGAAAATGTACAGCAACCGCCCTTTCCATGAAGTATTATAGCCGTGTGTGTATGTATGTATGTATATCTCTATCTATATAAATAAAACTTGAACATTGTACCTTCTATCCCGTCTTCCAGTTCTTTATTTTTACTCCAGTCTGTTCTTTGCATTCTTGTATTATTCATTTTGTAACCATTATCATGCCCCTCTCTCTCCCTCAACCTCCTACAATGTGTATATGTACAGGTAATAATACTGGCAGGGAACTAAAAGGTCCAGATAGTTTATATATGTACATTGTATCTAGCCCCTTAGTTTCTACCAAAAGTTTCATTTTTATTGTAAAAATTATCTCAGGTTAATCTGGTGGTTGTCAGCATTTTTTTTTTCATATATAGTTATTTAATAGTAATGTCATTTCTTTACTGGATAAGCTCACTAACCAAAAGTGCCATTTCTCAGGAGTGACCCAACCTGGGTTAGTATCTATTTAAGTGACATTCTCAAAGTTGTGCTGTAGAGAAATATAGATTGATAGAATTAAACCTAGGACTGTATGATGATGTTTGTTACCAGTTCATAACCTAAAATTACTGTGATAAACTGCTAATATTTAATACTTTGTTATTATTTGCTAGTTTGGCTGCTTCAGTGTTTGACTGTGTGGTTCACTTCCCAGTTGGGATGCTGTCTGTGTAGACTCAGCATGTCCCCTGTCTAAGTGAGTTTTTGCCAGGTGCTGTGGCTTCCTCCCACAACCCAAAGACCTGTTAGGTGAACTGGATCCTTCAAATTTCCCATAAGTATATGTGCAATGGGAGAGTGAACGCAGTTGCGCAGCCTGTAACACTCTGGTATTCTTTGTCTTATGCCTATTGAGTGGTGGGATAGGCTTCAGCTACACATTGCCCAGAAAAGACCAAAGTGAGTATTGAAAAATAAATGAATTTCCTAATCTGAGATGTACTGAAAAATAAATGAATTTCCTAATCTGAGATGTTTGTATTTCTCTCTTGTTTTATGTCTCACTGAGACAGATACCTGGTGTCAAAGCCAAGGCCTGAAGCTGAATGCCAAAAAGTGTATTGTCATTCCCTTTGGTAAAAACTCTGCACCCATGAACTATCACATAGCTGGTAGTCTACTTAATGCTGAAAATGTGATGAGACCTTGGGACACAGGTGGACAGTAGTCTCTCCTTTGATAATCACATCGCCACAGTGGTCAGGAAATCCTTCTACATGGCTCATCTCATCACAAAAGGATTCTCATCCAGAAAAAAAGAGGTCATTGTTCCCCTCTACTCATCACTCATTAGACCCATTATAGAGTACAATGCCCCTTTTGGTATGTACCTCACAAGACATCTACAACAACTGGAAAGACCACCGAAATACCTCACAAAGAGGATTACTGGCCTCAAACAGATGTCCTATGCAGACCGTCTCAACAAACTACAGCTTTACTCCATCACATATCGCCTACTCGGGGGCGATCTCTGCCTAACATACAAAGCTATGTCAAACCCAGAGCTGTTGGACATGCTCCATTTAAAGAAATCTCAATCCCTCCGAGCTACACGCTCTAGGGACCTAAACCTTGTCACCACAATAAACAGAACATGCTGGAGGGATAGATTCCTGTTCCAGAGAATTCCCATACTCTGGAACAGACTACCTATCTATGTCAAACAGAGCTCCTCATTAGCACTCCTCAAGAAAAATCTTGATGATTAGATGGGAAATGGGAAATTCACCCCGGGGATCACTTCTGTGGCTCTGCTCGATAGGGGCACAGGAAAATAATTTTCTTGGGTGGCGAAAGCCAGGGTACATTTTTTGGCTAGGCTTTTATGGGCCCTAGGGCCGATAGCCTAGTACCTACCTATGATGCACACCATTTAAACATTTAATTCGTTTTTTTAATATTTTTGCTTACTTTTGGAACTAGGTTATGCCCACATATTGGCTCTTCAGAGGTTGTTGCAACTACAGTCAAAGTAAATAATACACAATTTAAAAATTCACCCTGAATGCAACAGTCCCCACTCTTAAGCTTTTCCCAACACCTTTCTTTCATAGATTGCAGCCCAGCTTCATCATTCTACTCTTTCAACCCTCCATGTTGCTAGTCATTTTTGGGGTACTTTTCTTTGCATACTTTCTTTGTGTTTCTCATTCTGTAACTTCAATTTGGTCAAACAGAAATCTGTAGATGAAGGAAAATTACGTTCTTTTTCCTTATGTCAGTTCCCTGTGGCAGTACAGCCTAGCCTTCTGTATGCTAATATCACTGCACTGTCACTTTGGGCCTGATGACCCACTGTTGATGTGCTTTTTTCTTTCCTACAGAATAATTACTATCATATATAGCATGTTTGTCTAGGTTCCATGTATTTCCTGGCACCCACAATTCTCTGAATGCCCTCTGAAGTAACCTCAATGACTTGGAACCTTGTATGTATGCATTTATTTATTTATTTGCTGGGATTGTTCAACTGGGTCATGCAAAACTCCTTTTCATTGGAGGTCTGGGGAGAAAAGCTCCATAAACATAGAACATTCATAAAGACATCCTAGTTAAGCTAACATGATTATGCAAAAGATCATGTCAGGTAAATTATTTAATAGTTAAATATAGATATACATAAACAAACTCATCTTGTATAGTAAACATCTGATGTAATAATACAGTACATTACAAATCATCCCGAAAATGTCAAGAGCAGTGTAATATTTCAGTAATACAAAGTAGTAGCAATGTCATAGGTTCCAAAGTAGTAGTGCTTTGATCATCAGGAACGTAGATGGGACTAGAGACTGTCTTGAATGTTAGACAGAGAGGAAGATGCAGTTCGAGTAGACACGAATGATGGTAAGAGAGGGAGGAAGAAGTGTAGATAGTAGTAGTCAGCTAATTGTGATAGAGTTTTGACACAATCTTAACACTTAGGAGATTAGCATGGAGGTTTATCATAAAGCTAAGCTTATTGCCCATTTCCCTAAATGGGCTGGGAATGGTGTTCCATATTTTGGAGACATAATTGAAGTAAAAGCAAGAGGAATCATTGGATTTAATTTGATGGGTCTTGAATTTATCTTTAGTGTGTACGGGTCTGCTAGAATTATCCCACTACAGGAGGATATACAGAGAAGAGCATTCATCAGAGTGGTGAAGTATGGAATGTGCATTTTTTTTAGCAAAAGGAATTTTAGATTACAAATTCTATCCAGTTTATTTTTGAGAATGCAGTGTGATGATGGGATCATTTAGGCAAATTATCAGTGAATTTGGAAATTTCTTTGCAGCAGCATTCAAGCTTTCCTAGGATGCTGTTGTTTAGGTTAGTGAGAATAGGGTTAGCATGTAGGAGTATTGGTAGGAGATAAGCATGTGCAGTTGATTTTCAGCCTAGGCCAGTGAGCTATGACTTGGCTGCAAACCTTTGAGTTTTCTTTGTGACTTTATGCATGTGAATCTCAAATGAGTTTATCATCACTTGTTATACCAAGCAACTTGGTGTTGGAAACCTGATCGAGTAGAATGTTCTGAGCAGAGGAAATAATAAAACCATTTGAGTGTTAGGACCTGGATTTAGAGAAGAGCATCAGGTGAGTTTTTTAGCATTATGTGTAAGGTGAGTATCATCTGTTCACTTTTCTAATGCTGAGTAGGATCTCTGTATAATGGTCTGTAGCTGTCCCAAGAAGGGGTAGAGTAAGTAGTTGTTGTATTGTCTGCATACTGAATCATAGTAGGTAACAGTGCAAAGCTTATTTATGTATATGCTAAATAGCAAGAGTCCAAGAATGAATCCTTGGAGGAAACCCAGAGAGACTGGGAGGAAGGAGGAACATGTGCTTGCCACCTTACAGCTTGAGTGCAATTACTTAGGTTCTTTAACCATGATAATCTTGTACAAGACAAGTTCTGCTAGGGTTTGAATCAGTTTTGGGTGTGGAACAGTATTGAATGTCCTGGAGTGGTTCAAAAATAGCTGAGACTTGTTTGCTAGGATTACAGTGTTGGTTGACATTGTTTAGAAATGATAGCAAAGCAGTAGTGGTGCTATGGTGGGAGCTGAAGCCATGCTGGGTAGGTGAGAGGATATTACTTTTGAATAGATGTTGGAAGATTTGAGTATGCACGCAACACTCCAGGATGTTTGAGAGAGGAATAATTATAGCTATGGGTCAGTAGAGATTCCTTCCTTATGTAGTGGTATTATGGGTGGTTCTCTCCATATTTTAGGAATGTAGAACTCTGTAATGGATCTGTTTAAGGACAGAAAGTGAAAGTGTTAAGGAATTGGCTGTAACTTTGAAGTACTTTGCCAGCCGGTCGTCCGCTACTAGAGTAGTTGACCTCAGTTTAAGGAGTTATTTGTTGGTTGCAGTAGGGATGCCCTTTAGTGTAAAGGTGTTTGTTTGAGGTAGATTTTCTGGGGTATTATAGCATAGCTGAAAGCCTGTGTCTCTACATAATATGGTTGCTGCGTTGATGAAGTAGGAGTTAAAGGAGTTTGTTGTAGTGTCATCAGTATCATTTAGCATGTGATTAGGTTGGGTTTTTCTGTCACAGTGAAGCAAGTTATTGATGGTGGACAAGAACATTTTTTGGATTACTCTGAGAAGTGTATTTAATGTTTATGTAGCAGGTTATATTGTCTTTTTTTACAAAGTATTTTACTTTGCTCTGAAGAGAGCTGTAGGCCTGTCAGTTTGGAAGAAATGTTGTTCTGGATAATTTTCCAAGCTTTATCCCTTGTCTTATGACTTGCTTGGTGTTTTTTGTTAATCGGGGTGCATACTTTAACTTTGCATTTTCCTGAGTACTCCATGGTCATTTAGTAAGTTGACTGATCTGATTAAAGGTAGTAATAGCTTCTTCTAGGGGTGGTTGTTAAAAGCAGTGCCAGTTAACCTGATGAAGGGCATTGGAGAAATAGCATTGCATTAACTATAGTTTCTAACTAGCATGTAGTGATGAACATTTGTTGGTCTGTTATGCTTTTTAATGAAAAAGGTGTGGTGGTAATCACTTAAAGAATCAGGTAGAGCTCCTGCTTGAGTGGTTTATAGCCTAAGACTGATGTACAGTTGTTGGCTTTGCAGTGGCTGGTTGGAGTGGTAATGAGTTGAGATAAATTATAAAGATTGCAGAAAGCATTTAGAGGTATCTAGTGCAGCCCAATTAATATTAACATCATTAAGTATGAGAGTTATAAGTTTAATGTTTTTGATATCCAAGATAGACTGTCTTCAAGTGCAGTTTTGTTATTTATTTTTTTTTGGGGGGGGCGATATATAAGGCTACAATACGTAAGGCTTTGTTTGGGTTTAGTTGAATTTGGATGATTAGCATTTCTGCATTATTAAATTTGAGGTTGTTATTGAATAGAGGTGAAATTGGAGATTGTTTTTATGCATTATTGCTAGATCACCTGCCCTTCTGCTTTCTTGATCTAGTCTAAACATAGTATAACCAGAAAGTGGGGATTCTTCTTTGGATATGTTTGGTTTGAGACATGTTTCTGTGAGAACAAGAACATGTTGTGGAAGAGTCTCTAGATATTTAGGTTAAAAAGTTTTAAGGAATTGTTATTAGTAGTTCTTTGTAAGATTTGGTTGCATATAGAAGCATGTTCTGGAGGTGAGGCTTTGTCTTTTGGGGCTGGATTTGGGCGGCATCCCCACATTGTGTTAGGATATTCTATCAGAATAGAATGAAAGAGTAAAATAAGCTCATTTTGTTTGGGGAGTTTGGATATATTCTATCTCTTTAAGGTTTAGTGGTAGATAAATAGTTTGCAGATAAGTTAAGTATGAACAAGTTCAGGGGTGATAATTAGATTTGTGGGAATCCTGCATGTATGGAATGTTGCCTGGTATGGCGTGAAGGAAAATAATAGAGGGTTGAGTGGTAAGTGGTAACGTAACACTAAGAGTGATGAGAGTTGGGAAGTTAGAATCATAATTGTGTGGGAAAATTATACATGAGAAGTCTGAAAATGTTTGAAATACATATGGATGGAAGTGATTTAAAGAAATGTATCATTATGAAGGGCTATGGTAGGGGAGCTGACATGTTTGCATACGAGTAGTAATGTTAGTAGAAGGTGGGATAGAAGTGAGTGTTTGCATACGAGTAGTAATGTTAGTAGAAGGTGTGATAGAAGTGAGTGTGACTGCTTATATTAGCCTTTGTATACAATACCCATTAGTAATTTGAGCACTGTGTGCAAGGCAGCAGATTTGGAAGAGGTGGACCTAATTAGCTTTCAATCCTTAACCCACTCAGTCCATCTAGAGGGTGTCTTTTACCATCAATGATTCAGCATATACCTCTCAATTGTATAGATTTTCATGTCCTATTGTTGGTCAGTTCTGCATAAAATGTGTTTTTTCTGGAAAATCACTGAGGATTGAAGACTCTAATGACATACATTTGTGTTTCAGACTTCACATCCTTCAGAAAATAAGTGCATGCTAATGCAAAACCTGAGTTTATAAGCAATATGTAAAATTCTCCCTGTTTTGGGACCTTTGTCCCCCCATTATTTTTGCTTTGGTCCAGATTTTTTGCTCTGAGGTATAATTTAGCATCAGTTCCACTTTGGAGTGAGTACTCCTAGAGTGGTCTTGGAGATAAGAAGGGTGTCTTATGGTTAACACCACTGGGCCTTATCATTTTTCACTCCTAAGGAATGCTTGTGGCAGACAAATCTGTTTACTCCATCTAAGGTTGTCTACCTACACCTCCTATGCATGCATGCATGACTTAAACAGGTAATGGCCTACTTGCTTGTAGGTTCATTGTTTGTTATTAGGCTAATGACTGCTAGGGCCATTACAACTGTAGCCACATACCCCAAACCCATTTGGATCCATAGTATTATGGGTGTTTATATTGGGGGAGCATGTTAGTAAGGAGGAAACAAAGGGGTTTGTAGGGAGTATTATTTTGGATAATATTTTTCTTAACAGTCTTTGTCCATAAAGGATGTGGGGGCAGACTGCGGGCAGATTTATGATTTCCCATCCAGTTGTCAACATTTGGCTTGAATCCGGTCAGGGATAAAGTCTGTTTTACATGGATGGGTAGCCTATTCCAGAGCATGAGAATCCTTTGAGTCACACACACATTAACTGAGTCTGGCTGCATATGGTTTCATACTGCAACGCATACAGTGATTTCCAAGAAAGACTAAAATGCTGCTTTAATGCTGCCACCTCTTCCTGCTTCTGGGGTATCATGTTACCATTAAACAGACCAGTCTAACACTAATGTCACAATTAAGGAATATTCCAAAAATAAACAAGTTGTGCTGTGCTAGTTTATAATAGTGATAGCAAAGCAGTATCACTTCAGAAGATGCATGCAAAACTTTATTTTAAACAATTATATGTATTTACCCTTATACACCTCAGTACTGATCAAGCCACAAGCTTTTCTAGTTGAATAATAAAATATTTATCAGCATATTTTGCATGATTTTAAGTAATACTTACAGAAAACATGCACTCTTTTGTATAGAGAAATTCAATTACAAGATCAGTTGAAGCAACAGACATCTTTAGAAAAATGCTAGCTACCATTTATCTGGTCAAGGGCAAATAAAATTTCCCATTTCTAACTTGTAAATGTATTCATTAGTTAAAGAAACCCAGGCAAAACTATATTGCACATGAGCTCATTTTGCCACTAGGAAGCAGGCTGTCTCTTCTTTCAATGTCCATGCAAGTGTTTCATTCTGAAATGTTCCTTTTTCCTTATTTAAAGTTGTTTAGCCTTCCCAAAAAAGTGGGAGAGAGACTGAAGCACAGCTCAGTAACAAGGGATATTTTGCTCGCAGGTAATACAAACAGTGCAAATTCAGGTTCAAACAAATAAATGCAGATAAATACTAAAAGGAAGATATCCAACAATATAATGGCAATCAGTAAAAGCACAACTAGAAGTTTATTAAAACATCATTAAAATAGTTTTATTTATATCTTGTTGACTGGGTTAGTTCCACTAGGCCGGCAGTCACTTTTCAGGGGAAACTTGAGGTAGTATTCATACTGACTAGGAGAAATCTGGCCAGGGCACTGGGTTCACCTGATCTTTTTGATAAGTGTCATGGGATCATTTATATTTACCCGAGTTACCACCAGCTGGATTAGGTATTGCCTTTGTTTAATGTTTCGTCTGAAGTATGGTATACTCAGGATGGCAGCATACCCCTTGTGCTTCACTCCATTGTTAGCAGTGTGGCAATAGCACCCACAGCATTTTGCACCAAAGGCAAGTGTGTTCCCTATTGAACTAGTGAGACTGCATGCAGGCTTTTTTGTGCATCCCATGCTTTGTCAAGTGTTTAGTTATTTACTGTTTTATAACTGGGTAGATGGGTTGATCCAAATACTCTTCAGCCATGACCAAAGAAAACTGGGATTTCTAAGAAAGAATATGATACAGTCAGAATCCCAAATAAACATAAAGAAATATAGACACAAATAAACATAGCAGGCAGTACAATCAAAGGCACTATAAAGTACAAACCTATATATATAATGTGTGTGTGTACAAACTTTATATATATATATATATATATATATATATATATATATATATATATATATAATGTATATGTATGTACAAACTTTATATATATATGTGTGTGTATATATATATATATATATATATATATAGAGAGAGAGAGACACACACACACACACACACACACACACACACACACACACACACACACACACACACACACACACACACCAACGCACATTTCAACGAAACTTATGTCAGCAAGACCAAATCGCTGAAAACTCATTTCACCGAATTTCATTTCACCAAAAATAGTAGTGGCAGTGTATATGCCCTTTTCCCCACTGTAGTGCAATCCTGGAGTTAGAATATATAGTTGGGGGTGTGTGGGGCGTAGCCTCCCACCTAGCTTGAATTATACTATGCAGTTTCTGTTGAAGGTAAGCACTTTTTAATCAAACTAGGTGGGGGGCGTAGCCCCCCACCCACCCCACCCCCAACTATATATTCTAACTCCGGGATCTCACTACACTGAGGAAATTGCATATACACTGCCACTACTATTTTCGGTGAAATGAAATTCGCTGAAATGAGTTTTCAGCAATTTGTGCTTTCAACGATTTGGTCTTGGTGGAATGAAATTCAATGAAATGTGCTTTCAACGAAATGTGCCAGATCCATATATGTATAGTGTGTGTATTTAATTATATAGAGAGGGGTTTTGCAGAACATAGAGATAACTAATTTTACATTTACATAGAGTTTAAGACATTTGTATATTTTGCAAACCATATATACAGTATTTTGATGAACTCTGTTAGCAAATTATTCCTGCCTGGTTGGATAGCAGTTACACGAAGAAATATCAAGTTGAGGTTAACCAGTGTCTTGAAAGCAATTGCATGAGGATTCAAAGAGGAGATGCTCCATCACTTGTTTAAATCCCTTGCAGGATTTTTAATTCTTAACTTCTGCAGGCATATAGTTACAAGTTGCAGGTCACAGTCTAGAAAAAGTACTTTCTACAATTGCAGATTTGAAAGGTGTTCTTGACAGTGAGAGGGAATTGTCTTGAGAACTTCTCAGAGCATAACAGTTTTCTTGGATATGAGATTCCCTTTTTCAGAGATGGACAGTAACCATGTTGTATAGCCTTAAAATTAGTGCACTGAGTCGAAGGGTGGCCCTACTACTTACTGACTCCAGTTGGTGTTTTCCAGTAATTTGCAATGAAGTGATAGATCAGCTAGGAGATGAATAACTCAACATATGTTTTTTATCAGTTGAGCATTTTAGTTGAGTGTAAAAACAGGTGAGACCATATTTGAGTTTCGAAAGCTCTTGGAGAAAGAAGATGAGTAGGCCTGTACCATACTTTTAATTGTGCTAAGACTCTGAAATTGTCTGTGTTTTGTGAGTATGAGAGTTGATTAAAAATCAGCAAAATTAATGCCCAGGTAGGTAGAGTTTCTACTCAAGTCTAGACCAGAAGCTGTTGTTAAAAGTGTTAATTAGTGGAGCATATAAAATATTACAGTATAACTATAAGGATCAATCCAAGGAGATTAGAGAAGATAGGGAAGAGATTTTCCAAAGAAAACAATGAGAAGACATGTATGGCTCTTAAGTATACAACAAAGCCCAGAAAGTGTAGGATTTTTGCTTGAAAGTATTTGCAACAATATTTGTGTACCGCAGACAGACTTCAAATAGTTTTTCTCAGGTAGATACCAAATGTTGGAGGTATGAAAGAGGTAACTGAGAACATGATTTTTGGGGGTATGTAATGGGTTAACTGATTTTAAAAATCCCCTACAGAGTACTCTGTCAGAAGTATTGAGTGAGCAAATGGTTATAACTAGGGAAATGATTCTTTTGAACTGGTGCAAAGGGTCTGAATTGCTTAGGTAAGTCCTTATTAAGTTTAATTTTGTTAGCTGCCAGTTTCTAAGAAATGAAAATTAAAATGTAAACTAACTGTATTTGAAGTATTGAATATTATAAAAAAAATGAAAGAACTGGAAGCATGCTATTAAGAAAAGGGAAGAAGCAAACTACATAGAAATAAATGGAATTTGGGGAGCAGTGTATACAGAATAATGAGGGGGAGGAGTAAGGTTTAAGGGAAGGCAGAAATTAAGTGATGTAGGTAATGCTGGACTGAAATATAGTTGTAAAAAAAAAGAAATACACAATGTGTGGAAATATTAATATGTTTTGTTTTCTTTTCTATTAATATTTGTGTGACTATTTAATAGAAGTGTTTAAAAATAAGGCCTGGGTATTTCTGTACTGTAACATTTGATATAGTTTAAATAAGATCAGTGAGCTGAATAGGTGGCATAATATGCAATGTTTTAGGGGTTCCAAAAATCATAGCCTTTTTTTTGTGGTTCATTAAAAGCTTATTAGAGTTTGACCAGTTATAAGTCTTGTAACTTTCTTTAAAGTTAACTGTGGTTTTTGCAGGATTGTTAAGACCAGTATGTCATCTACATACATAATCAGATTGAGATTTGGAAGTTTAGTGCAGTTCATTGACAGAGTGAAAAAAGAAAGGGTTTAAGTACTGATCCCTGAGGGACTGTAGTGTTAAGTAGACCTTGTGATGATAATGAGATGTTGAAGCTAACCTGACAAGATCTGTTATATAGGTAACTTTGAAATCAGTGAATTGTGTTTTCTCCAAATTTTAATTTATCTCCTTTTTTTTTAATTTTAATTATTTTTTTATATTTATCTCTGTATTTTTAAGTAGAATGAAAAGTCCAGCAGAGATGTGGCCTTCACTCATGTTATGAATGACAGAATTAAAAAATAAGCGACCATAACTATTGTCATACTTTAGTAATTGTCCTTAGAGCAGCTTTTCAAATAGTATTAAAGAATATAACACAGAGACAACACATAGATAGCTAAATATTAAAAGCAGCTGATGTTAGTATCTTAAAAGTCTGTGCTTCAAAACTGACATTAAACTTATTAATGCATGCAAATTCTAACCATAACCATGCACCTTACTTAAAAAAAAGACCTTTCCATAATACTACCATCACACAAGACAGCTCAGATACTCAGTGCATACCCACGTGCGCACACACACACTTACACCTATACACCACTAAATCTATTCCCCTACTTAACCCAAATCCTAAAATACCCACCCACAGGTACATTAAACTTATACCCTTACTTAACCCCTACAGTAACTCTAAAACATATGCAATCACATACAAATTCCTAGCCACATCGCATACCCACTTAACTTTTGTTAAACACTTCAGAAATCACCCAAAATGACATTCACAGAAAATCAGCTACAGTTCACTTCATTCGCACACACGAGTATCAACCATTTGAAATGTAACCCTTGTGGATGTACTTCACTCTCTCAAATGGTCATTTAATCAATAGTGTGAAGTGCTTGGGAAGTTCGCTGAAAGCACTCTGTGGGGTGTTGGAGGTGTCCAAAGGAGTAATATTGATTGCTTGTGGTACCAGGTTTAGTGCCAAAGCTTTCAGATATACCTAAAGTGTTGGCATTAAGAATAGTTGTGTTGTGTGTGTGTGTGTGTTGGGGGGGGGGTTTAGAGTAGGGATAGAGAATGGGGTACATTTTGTGTTGTCATGTGTGCTGCATTATGTTTTGTGTCTGAGTGGCTTGAGTAGTGGTAATGTTAAAGACCGTTTTTTCCTAAGACACAGTAGATGATTGGGGTTGGGGCAGGGGCAGAGTTAAAGTATATTGCCTTGTAATGGACATTCGTGATGAAAGCAATTGAAAAAAAAAATGTCTGTTTCTGGTCTTCTCAAGGCAGAATCGTTTCAGTTATTCTTTGGCAAACCAGCAATAAAATTGTTTCTTCTCCAGAACCATTGTTTTGGATTTCGAGTTCCCTTCTCCAAGGGTGATAAATCTCTGTTAACACTTCCAGACTTCTCTGGTTCTGCACTGACTTTTAACTTGGGCTGCACATCCCTTTCTACTTGTGTTTAATTGTCAGCCATATATTAGTTTGCCTTTAAAGGCATGTATATTATATGCATGGTCATACAAACAGTTTACTATCAAAAGAATGAAAATCACATCCGCGAACGGTGATTTCCACGACAAATAACCTCGACTCATACATATTAAGTAGGTTGTATGGTCGACACAACAAGATTGACAACTTTCTGTCGATCTTAATGTTAGCAACTCCCATTGCCAACCATGCTTTGTGTCCCTGCCCTGTGTACGTCCTTCTAAACGGATGTACACATGAACATCGACATTCCAACTGTTGCTTCTACCATGATAGAGGAGGAGGCTGTTGTGCAACTGAATGTCGACATTTTGACTGTAAACCCTGTACAAACAGCATTAGTACAAAGCCTTGGAAACATAAAGTCTAACACCTTTTGGGTGAGAAACACTCTGTTACATTTGATCCTTTCCAACTTGAGACTGTTGGCTTCAGGCCCTTGTAATGGCCTATATGCCCTTGAGAGATGTACAGTGTGGTGCCTATGTCATACTTTAAATTTGATGGGCTGCAAGGACAAGACCCATCTACTTAGCTTCATATTGTTCTGCTGCTGCTGATTGAGCCACCACTGTAGTTGAGCACGATCAGTGGTGAGGGTGTACTCCCTATCTAGCAGGCCTTAACTTGCATTTTAGTCTCTAGTGCAGGCTAGTTCTGTACTACCTCTTCTTTCTCCTTTTGGAGTTTGATTATGCCTCTCCCTGCTACAATAACCAGGCACCTTACCTTTGTCATGCCAAATTTACTTTTAGGAGTAGTCACAGACAGTCTTCACTACTTTAGGAAGATTAAGGTTAACCTTTACTTTAGATGAGTGTAGCTCATAGTCTTCTGAATGTATAATTACATTACCTAAATATGCAGTGGTTTGGGTGGGTGTGATGTTTAAGGACCTTGTTCGGTAATCATTAGAAGGCAGCTGAAGCACCATGAAGATCAAATTCACTTAGTAATTGAAATCTTTATTATAATCTTCCATCACCGAGTTAGCAAACTTGACAAGCCATTGTCTTTTCTTCTCATTCTTACCATCATTTCAGCATCTTTGAAATGTTTTAGCAAACTATCTTCCAAAAGAGCATTTATGTGTTATGTATTTTGTTATTTTGTCATTAATTTCTGGTAACATGGCCCTTAAGCAATATTCTGCATTGCCCTAACCCATTAACATTCTGTATTCAGACTGATAATCATATGTTGATAAGATGACTGCCCATCTCTGGATATGCATGGCTACAACGGTGAGCAGACTTCTGCTCCCCAAACAATATTAAAAGTGGGTTACAGTCTGTAATCTGCTTAAGCTTTCAACCCCCAAAATTATTAATGTATATTTTGTACACTAAACATTAATTAAGGCCTTTTTTTTTAATCTGTGAATATCTTTCTCTGTTAAGGATAGTGTTCTGGATGGGATTTCTGATGGGGTCACTGATGGTACACCTACTGACACTAAAGTTGCCAACAGAGAATTGCTGACTGTGCCACAGCAGTGACAGACACAGCTCATGATGCAACCACACTCCTGCTGTTCTTGTTGACAGAAGCATGGGTTCGGGGGAAGAACAGAAGATGTCAGATGACCCAGGTGTAGGATGATCAGAGCACAGTAGGGGTCTAAAGACAGCATGGTATGCAGTCACTCACCTGACAACATTAAATAGAGGTTGGATGCACAGCTGCCATAATGGGTGCACTGCAGTTGTTAGACAATAGTACTGTGGTGACTTTGGGAAGAGCTGTCACTGGTTTGGGTGTAGGCTGTACAAACATGCACTATGAAGCACACATTCCAAGAAGTCTGGGAACTCCTCTGCAGTCCTTTCTTAAAGTTGGAAGACACTCCTTTTATGTGCATGCCTTTTCTTAGGCATCAATGTACATATGTGTCTTTGTCCCAGCCCTATCGAGCTGCCTAGTGTCAATCTGTAATGTATTACCCCACCTATGGTGGATAACATTCTAGTCCTAACGCATCATCAGTGTATGCACTTCTGATCCATTCTCTGATCTATGGTTGGAGGTTTTGGTGTCAGCATCTTATTGGAGCGTCCTACTTGGAAATCAATTTCTAGCACTCAACTCACTTTCATTCACAAACTTTGTCCTACTTTGAGTAGGTAGAACTGGTAACAGAAGTTTGTGTTAAACAATCTCCTTTTACCTCAACTAAAAGAAACTGTTCTTTTTATTTTCATGACACAGTAAATTCATAGCCTGTTCCATTAGTAGCAAACTCTGAACAGTGCTTCTCCAGTCTGTCTTGATTTGTCTAGCAGTCAGTGCAGAAAATTAAGGCTCTGAGTTGTTAATAAGCTGATACTTGTAGTCAAGGGGTCAGAGTTTGGTTTCTTTACACCTGCATTTGCCTACTGTGTGACTCTGAGCAAGCTATTTCACCAGGCAGTGTATTTAAATTGCCTGAGGAAAAGGACACTTGTACTTCATTGGTTTGTCAGATCTAGACATGAATAAAACATTTTAACTGTTGTGGCTTGCAACAGTATGTCTAAATACATTCAACAAAATATCACCTTGTATGAAATTGACCAACAAGTTTTAGTGACCAGATGCCGTAATGGTTAAGGTATTCATCTCCGATGCTGAAGGTACAAGGTTCGATTCTGACCTGCCTGTTTGAAGTTTGCATGTTTTCCCTATGTCTCTATGGGTTCCTTCCACATTCAAAAAACATGCTGAGTGTTTCCATCAAACTCACCAATAAATGGAGCTGTGGGCAGTACAGACTAGACTCTACATGACGCCCCTTAGGGGGAAGAGTTGTATAGAGCAACTGCTTTGCACATCTACTGTTGTGCACAGTGCCTTCAAGATAGGAAAACACTGATCACAGGGCTATCCACTCAATGGTGTAACATACATCTCTAGGTGAGTTGGTCATGTTGATTAATGTTGATTAATGTTGCCTAATGGGCATGGGTGTTTGCTGGTGATAAGTGGGTTGAGAACACAGCCTACTCTAGGAACCCATGCTAACGGTGGTAGAGGTGTTTGTGCCCCTTTTGGCCAGTGTGTGCCGGCCATAAATCCCAGTAGCTCTGGGTCAATAAGCTACTGGCTGGCCAGTGTCCGGTTGCCCAGCTTGAGTTACCTGGGATAGCTGTGAGTGAAAGCTGGATGTAAAACAAATCAACCTGCCAAACATGAACTGAGAATTGCTGCACTCAGTGCAGATTCACTGACAGAAACCAGCTTGGAAGTGGATGCCATGATGTTACAAAGGAGACTTGACATCATATGTATCCAAGAGACAAGATGGAATGGCAGTGCAGCAAAGCCATTTGGCTTGGGATCCAGAGTCTACTACTCCGGAGGAGGACAGTCTGGAAGTGGTGTTGGAATTGTGTTGAGAGAGAGAGAGAGGCTTTAGTAGGCCATGAAAGATATCATCAGAATTAGTAACGGACTCATGGCAGACTCCAGTGGGGCAACAGGAATAAAGGAGAGGCCATTCTAGACTTGTCTGGAAAATGGCTTGATAGTAGCCCACACATGGTTCAGAAAGAGAGATGGTCACAATATCAGATATAGGGAGTGGCCAACATGCAACTGGGGTAGCCTTTCTTCTTGTAAGGAAAGGGCACTGGGATAGAATCAGTGATTGCAAAGTCATCCACAGTGAAACAGTCAACCCACAACATAAACCACTGGTTGCCACAATCCGCTGCAAGGAGTGGTCAGAGAATGCTCTAAGGTCAACGGTGACCAGGCCAGACACCTGGAAATTGACTGGAGATAAAGTACATTTCAAGGAATTACTCCAGGCTGTTGCACTCCAAGAAGAGGAGGAAATAGGTGGAGTTGAAGAATGTGTCAGTGCCTCAAAACAGCATGTGTAAGGATTACAGAACAATTTATTTAATTTAATTTAATTTAATTTATTTATTTGTATTTGTTTACCGAGAAAGTCTGACTGGGTAATGTCCATTTTTAGCAGAGGCATGAGGAAAACAGCTCCATTTGCTTACATTGCATTATACAATGTTCCAGTCAAACATGAAGTAGTCACATTTCTATTTACATTTATACACAAAAAGTAGTTGCATTTCTGTTTAAATGTATACACAAACAGTAGTTACATTTATACATATACATTCTTAGATTTTACAGAGGTGGAAGTTACTGAAGAGAAAGCACATATGCAACTTTATTGGATTGTACAGGCAGCAGTTAAGCATTGTACAGGCAGCAGTTAAGTATAAAGATTGTTTTGTCATTTCAGTGAGAGGTTGATCATATGTTTAAGGAGAGTATTTGGATATCGTTGTACAGTGAAAAGGTTGGCTTACAGTCAATTTCGAAGGCTGGGCTGCGAATGAAGTGTGCTTGAATGGCAGTTTTCAAGGTTGCACAATGCCGAACTTGATTAATTTGACCTCATAATAACAAACATAAAGCTCAATTCATTATTATGAGTCCAGCTTTGTGAGCAGAGATCGCAGTGTAGTGAGCATTAGGGAACTTCCCCTTTCCTCCCTGTTGTGCGATCTCAGAGTTGGTATATGTAATTTGCAGGGGGGTGTGGGGGGTGCAGGGAGGCTTCATATTTGAGATTTGTCATCTATTGTAATGCCTAGATGTTTACTGTGGGCCAGTATGGAAATGACATACTTAAGGAAAGCTGGTGGTGGAATGCAGAAGTCCAGGAAGTCATCAAAAGGAAGAAAGAGTGCAGGAAAAACTGGGAGATAGAAAAGACCAGCCAGGCTAGGAAGGAATTACTGGTTGGCTAATGAAGAAGCTAAGAAAGAAGCTGCAAACAGGGTATCAGAGGCACACTACCAGTTTCTGGAAAGTGACTTGGTAGGTGGCATAAAGAAACTGTTATCAGGTTGCAAGGCAAAAACTGAAATATAATGAAGATTGTCAGACACCCTTCATAAGGGATGTCAGCAACAACCTGCTCACCAGTCCACAGGACATCAAAGGCAGATGGAAGGAGTACTTCCAGCAGCTTTTGAATAAAGAAAACCCTACAGAAGCTGTACTGCCCCAGACACAGCCTATGATGACAGAAGAAGAAGAAGAGTAGTAGAAAAAAGTAGCCCACCCTAAAAAAAGTAAGAATAGCACTAAGGAAAATGAAGTCAGGTCTTCCAAATGGCTGCACATTGAGTAAGAGCTTGCCTCTAGCTCTCCCAGTGTGAAAGCAGAAACGCAGCAGTGAAAGCCAGTAGACTTTTATGTTTATGGGTAAATTTCAGTAACTGATAGTAAGTATACTGCCTGGGTGCCAGGAAAAAAGATATACGGAGCACCTGGAAAAGATCGGTTACAAAAATGAGGAAGAAACACTGACTGGGGAAAGTTGTGCAGCTATTCAGCAAAAAGAAATGCAACTTCCAGGCATGACGTCCAGTAACCTACAAGAGGGTATAACACAACGGCACACAGACCTGGTTAAAATAAACAAAACACTGATGGAGTATATGGAGTATATTGGCACAATCAACAAAAGGCTGGAAAAAGTGGAAGAAGTTTTAAACAGATATTCAGATGAGATGATAAAGATGCAAAAATCAGAGGTTGAACTGGAAAAAAAGGCTGACTGAATATGAAAAGGAATGCAACTTCCAGGCATGATGTCCAGTAACCTACAAGAGGATATAACGCAACTGCACACAGACCTGGTTAAAATAAACAAAACACTGATGGAGTATATTGGCACAAACAACAAAAGGCTGGAAAAAGTGGAAGAAGTTTTAAACAGATATTCAGATGAGATGATAAAAGATGCAAAAATCAGAGGTTGAACTGGAAAAAAAGACTGACTGAATATAAGACAGGAAGAGATGTTTAAAAAATAGTAGAATTAAGAGGAAAGAGCATATAAGGAAAACCTGCGATTTTCAGCTATATCAGAGAAGCTGGAAGGAACAGACTGCATTAATTTTATGAAAGCACAAATAAACAACTGGATTGGTATTCCACAGCAGGAGTTATTTGAAAGGGCACATTGTGTATATGCTCCGAACCTAGCTATGAGAAAGCATCTTAGGCCTTTAATAGTAAAGATGCAATCCTACCAGCAGAAGGAGTTGATTCTGATAAAACTGTGGCAGAAGGACAAAATACTAAAATTGGGAGACAGCAGAGTGTTTCTGGAGCATGATTATTAATTGTACACTAGGCAGAAGAGGAGAAAATTCATTCCATTGTTGAGGGAATGTCGAGACACAGGTGTGAGATTCAAACTGCTCTACCCAGCTGTCTTAAAGGTAGTCTTCCTTGGAGGTACACAATCATTTTTGATGAAGTACATGCAAATGAGGAAATACAAACGTTTGTCCAAAAAAAGTAAGCTGTGAAACAGAAGGAGATTCTGCTGATTGTTCTTCTGGCAATAAAGACCACAGAGAGACTCTACCTCTGAAATCTTTTCCACTGTTTCAACAGAAAATGTTGGAGAGAAGGCAGGGAGCACAAGAATTGACTAGAAGAATCGCAAATACATTGGAAATGAAGCAGAGACAGGAATTGAGATATGGAGATGAACAGTAATAAAACCAGTAACTTAATGGGGGATTACAGTGCAATAATTATATTTGTCAAATTTGACAGAACAAGAAAATCTGGAAATATTGGATTTTTTTCAAAATTTGTTGTTCTTTTGGGGGACTCTAAAATATATACCCTACTTCATGTCATTAATGTTCAGAAAAAAATCCTTGTGGAGAGGAAGAAAGGAGAGAACGTTAATTGTGAGTAAAGAAAACATGTTTTTTTTTAATAGTACTATTTTTGTGGTGTATGGTTTTCTTTGCATTCTATAATGTAAAGTTTTCTCAGTTATTTTTAAGTGTAATGGGTATTGTAAATAGGTGCTGCTGTTTTTTTCCCTTTCTTTCTCATTTCTTGTTCAGTTTTAAGAAATGTAGGCACTGCAATGTAAAAAAAAAAAGTCTGGTTAAAAGAACACGAGAAAAGAAAAATTAATGTTTTTTTTTCTCATTTTGTATGGGGAATGACTGGATTAAGGACCTTAGATTGATTTAGTAACATGTTTTAAAAGAAAGCAAATAACTGAAAAAGAATACTGAATATTATATGGCTTTTTTCTAGCAAATGAATGTATGCTTAGTAGCAATTCTGTATCTGGCCCTCATGTTTCCATTGAAGCAAGCTGATAAAGAGAAATTGGTTGCAATCTGGTAGAGAGTGATTGGCTTGGGGAGAGAGAGAGAAACTGGCTAGGAGACAATGTTCTCTGAAAGCATTCAAGGGTTTTCCCAGCTGGGAGAGCTATAAAGATAAGACAAAAACAGTTAGCATTTGCTAGAAGCACAGGCTGCACTATCCATCTTAGCATGGATAACCTTTATTTTAGGTTAACTCAAGTCTATGAGTGTGTCTGTTACTTTGGGACATTTGTTCCTATTAGGAGGGTAAAACTTCAATATTTAAAGATGTACATAGTTTTGTGTGTCAGTATTAAATTAATAGGTTTTAGAGGGTTATTGGGTGGTTGTTTTTTTGTTTGAAGGCTTTCGATAAAACAAAAAGTTTTATAAGATGTGACTTAGGCTAAAATGGATATGACAAGAAACAACTATACAAAAGTTCAACCTGCCAAACAGTGTATGCATGTAATACAAAAGCTGGAAATAGACATTTAACATAAAGGGTTTTATATATAAAAGGTAGGAATAATAACTTTTTAATACAATGATGCTTTTTGTAATGTCTTTAAAATATCAATGGTCTCACAGGTAAATACAAAAAAGAAAGAATAGTGAACTATATTAAAAAATGTAGAGTGCAAATAGCTATGTTACAGGAAATACACGTGGAAAAAACTGAACATGTGTATTTGATAAAGGTTTTCAGGATGGTTATTCAGCAGAATATTTGGGACAAAAGAAAAGAGGAGTAATTTGTAGTGCTAAGGGGCTACTGGCAAGGGAGGAGGATTACGCTGGCATGTATTCATATTCTACCTGAAACTGCTACAATGGAGCTTAAGAAAATTCTGGGGGAAATCAGTTTTCAGCAAGGAAGATCACTTGTAGGTGGGGACTGGAATTTTGATTTGCAGCAGTGAAGATTAGTCTGGGGGACCCAGAAGGGAAAGTATAACAAAGGAGGGTAGATTTTGAGCAGATTTATGAAAATGTTTGGCATAGAAGATGTGAATTCAGTAATAGGAGTTCGGAGTGAGTTTACATATTTCCCAAGATATAAAAACTGGGCTAGGCTAGACAGAATCTATATTTCACAGAAACATGTGCATTTCATTGAAGGTCTTGATACGCATCCAATAACTACTTCAAATCATGTGCCAATAATAATAACTAAAATAAAAGCACAGGGTAATGAAATAAAAATGAGACACTGGTGCTTTCCCACCTATCTGCTGTAAAGAGAGAAATTTAAGGAATGGTTAGTGGAGATTATTCAGGAGCTATTCGAGAGGATAGAAATTACTTCTGAAAATGTACGTAGCTAGGAAGTGGGATAAAAGTATGGTGGAGTTCAAAAATAGGGTGGCAATAAAAGAAAGGGAGCTATGGTTAAGAAGTAACAATAATTATTTAGAAGGACTGATAAATATTAAAGTATTGCAGAATAGGGGAATCTCGTAGAACAAGAAGAGGAACAAATGCAGAATGCTAGGCAGAAAATAAGGGATTACCTCCATAATATACACAAGTTTAAAAAAATTGTTATTAAGCAACTGTTTTTTGATAGTAACACTTGAGCACAAAAACTTTTAGCACAATAACTCGGGCAACAGAAAGTAGAACGAGCTGTCTCTAAGCTTAGGGAGCCTATAACAAGGAAGGTAACGAGATCCTGTAGAGGTATTAGAAATATTTCAGAAATTCTATGAAAGTCTGTATAAAGCAGAGAAATGTGTAAGTCAAGAAAAGATACAGATGAAATGTTTATGGAAGGATTAAACGTGCCATGGTTAGAGGTAGATGAGGCTCAATTACTAATGGATTAGGATAGGAGGAGATGAGATAAAAATTGTGATGTAAACCAATCTACAGGAAAGTCCCCAGGAATAAATGGTATTCTTGTGGAAGTTTGGAAGCTAGGA
Source organism: Protopterus annectens (assembly GCF_019279795.1). Taxonomy (NCBI): domain Eukaryota; kingdom Metazoa; phylum Chordata; order Ceratodontiformes; family Protopteridae; genus Protopterus; species Protopterus annectens. Next base: position 1,824,996,703 of record NC_056741.1, read on the forward strand.
GGGAAAAAACTGACAAAGATCTGGAAGATTTGTTTAACAGTATTTTAAGAATAGAAGTACCAACATCCTGGAAGACAGCAGTGGTAGCTGCAATACTTAAAGAGGATAAAGAGCCTTCAGATCCAGCTTCATACAGGCCCATTTCAATACTAAACTATGATTATGAAGTGCTCATGTCTATAAAGGTTAAGAGAATGGCAAAAGTATTTCCAAAATTGTTAGATATGGATTAGTGTGGTTTTGTGGAGGGGAGGCAAACATTTGACAACATTAACAGAACACTGATGATCCAGACAGAAGCAAACTGTAAGAAAATACCATTTGCTGTTGGTGTGTCTTGATGAAGAAAAAGTATTTGACAGAGTAAGCTGGGACTTCATGAGCAGGGCAATGGAAGCACTTGCATTTCCTGAAAAAATAAGGTTGATTAGAAGGATATATGAAGGATCGGAGGTGAAAATTTAAGTGGGTGGGTCCTCTCTAATAATTTCTGCTTGAGCAGCAGAACCAGTCAGGGTGTTCTCTTTCAACTTTGTTATTTACATTATATTTAGAAGCACTGGCAAGTGAAAAAAGTGACTCGGAAATTCAAGGATATAATTGGTATGGTAGTAAAGAAAAGCTGGCTCTATTTGCAGATATTATTTTATACCTGACAAAACCAGAAAGAGACGTCTACAGTGTTGTGGAACATTTTGAGACAGTTTCAAATCTTTCCAGGAAACAAAATTATTGAAGCTGAAACAAAGGCAGTAGTGGTAAATTATGAATCCGCATATGAATTTCTTTAGTAATATCCATATTTATGGGGACTTGATAAAATGAAATATTTAGGAGTATGGATTTAAAATTATTCTGGTGTGGCAGCTAAGGATATGTGGGAAGAGACCAAACAAAAGATGATGTAACAAATCTTCCATTTTGTCAGTTTTTGTACAGTTTTTGTATGGATAGTAAGATACAAGCAGCTAAAATGTTTTTAGTCCTATTAGTCTTGCACACAGGTCAGGCATATTTTAATCAGCTAGACGAGATGTTGTGGATAGCAATTAGTGAACAGCTAAAGGACTTTATCTGGGAGGGGAAGACAGCAAGCGTCAAGTAGGATAAACTGATTCTTCCAGTAGAACAGGACAAATTAAGACTACCCAATTTGAATGGGTATTTCAGAACTACTCAGTTAATGCTCCTACACATAGCACAAGCAGAAAACTATAATTTAAAGTGGAAAAGGATGGTGATGAACTGGGGGGGGCTCAAGAAACAAGGCGAGACTGGGATTTTGGATGCAGGCCT